>NC_079392.1:27446003-27448503 GCF_029220125.1 Pseudoliparis swirei | reverse complement strand
GCAGGGGATGCTTTAGGGGCGGAGCTACAAGGTGATCGACACCAGCTCCTCCTCAGTCCAGATATGATCACTTCCTGGTTCCTTGGTTGCAAAAAAACCAAGATGGCGACGGCCAAATCGCCAAACACGAGGCTTCAAACCGACGAGAGGTGTCGTCCTCCTCCTCTTCATCTTCATCTCTTTTCCTCCCCCACATCGTCAGGAGGTTTCTTCGTCACGGGCCTCAACCTGACGGGGGACCTGAGGTACATCTGCACCCACCCCACCGAGTCCCTGAGGGACCTGGTGACCTCCACCTACCCGGCGCTGCTCAGCTGGGTCCAGCAGCAGAGCCCCGGCCCGCGGGTCGGCTCGCTCAACATCATCGCCGGGGACTTCATCGCCGAGAGCCGCTTCGTCCCCACCGTCGTGACGCTGAACGAGAAACTCCTGAAGCGGTCCTGATGAAACCCCTGAAGTGGTCCTCATGAAACCCCTGAAGTGGTCCTGATGAAACTCCTGAAGCGGTCCTGATGAAACCCCTGAAGTGGTCCTCATAAAACCCCTGAAGTGGTCCTCATGAAACCCCTGAAGCGGTCCTGATGAAACCCCTGAAGCGGTCCTCATGAAACCCCTGAAGCGGTCCTCATGAAACCCCTGAAGCGGTCCTCATGAAACCCCTGAAGCGGTCCTGATGAAACCCCTGAAGTGGTCCTCATGAAACCCCTGAAGCGGTCCTGATGAAACCCCTGAAGCGGTCCTGATGAAACCCCTGAAGCGGTCCTCATGAAACCCCTGAAGCGTTCCTGATGAAACCCCTGAAGCGGTCCTCGTGAAACCCCTGAAGCGGTCCTGATGAAACCCCTGAAGCGGTCCTCATGAAACCCCTGAAGCGGTCCTCGTGAAACCCCTGAAGCGGTCCTCATGAAACCCCTGAAGCGGTCCTGATGAAACCCCTGAAGCGGTCCTCATGAAACCCCTGAAGCGGTCCTCGTGAAACCCCTGAAGCGGTCCTCATGAAACCCCTGAAGCGGTCCTGATGAAACCACTGAAGTGGTCCTCATAAAACCCCTGAAGCGGTCCTGATGAAACCACTGAAGTGGTCCTCATGAAACCCCTGAAGTGGTCCTCATGAAGCCCCTGAAGCGGTCCTGATGAAACCACTGAAGTGGCCCTCGTGAAACCCCTGAAGTGGTGGATCACAGCATGATCTCTGAAGCACTTGAATGTTTTAGATCTTATAAACTTGTCTGGAGGTTCTGTACATTTCATTCTTTGTGTTCGGTTCTCTCGTTATGCAACGCTCCGGCTCCTCACAGGTGGTCCATGTTCTGGTGACCAGCAATAATAACACCACTGAGCTCACCTGGACACTTGAAGAGGAGGCTCAGGTGATGAAGGAGCGCCTCCAACGCACTGGACACTTTTATAAGGAGCTCTGTAGATATTCACACGCTTCAGCTTCATGCAGCGCTGCATGGACTCATCCGCATGAAGCCACTGTTCTCCCTCTCACCGGGTCTCACCTGCAGCCGCCAGGTGAGACCCGGTGAGACCCGGTGAGACCAGGTGAGACCAGGTGAGACCCGGTGAGACCAGGTGAGACCAGGTGAGACCAGGTGAGACCAGGTGAGACCAGGTGAGACCCGGTGAGACCCTGTGAGACCAGGTGAGACCCGGTGAGACCAGGTGAGACCAGGTGAGACCCGGTGAGACCCGGTGAGACCAGGTGAGACCCTGTGAGACCAGGTGAGACCAGGTGAGACCCGGTGAGACCAGGTGAGACCAGGTGAGACCCGGGGTCCGCTGCACCGCTGTGCCTGTGTCACAATAAAAATGAACCTTTCTCAGCGCCTCTCACTTTGTTCACGTCCAGAAACACCGTCACACAACACGCTTCACATCACACAACACGCTTCACAACACGCTTCATATCACACAACACGCTTCATATCACACAACACGCTTCATATCACACAACACGCTTCACATCACACAACACGCTTCACATCACACAACACGCTTCATATCACACAACACGCTTCATATCACACAACACGCTTCATATCACACAACACGCTTCATATCACACAACACGCTTCATATCACACAACACGCTTCATATCACAACACGCTTCATATCACACAACACGCTTCATATCACACAACATATCATCACACGCTTCATCACACAACACGCTTCATCACACACGCTTCACATCACACAACACGCTTCACATCACACAACACGCTTCATATCACACAACACGCTTCATATCACACAACACGCTTCACATCACACAACACGCTTCACATCACACAACACGCTTCACATCACACAACACGCTTCATATCACACAACACGCTTCACAACACGCTTCATATCACACAACACGCTTCACATCACACAACACGCTTCACATCACACAACACGCTTCACATCACACAACACGCTTCATATCACACAACACGCTTCACATCACACAACACGCTTCACATCACACAACACGCTTCACAACAC
>NC_079392.1:27338503-27443503 GCF_029220125.1 Pseudoliparis swirei | reverse complement strand
GTGTGTGTGTTCCTCTAGTTCAGTGTGTGTGTGTGTGTGTGTTCCTCTAGTTCAGAGTGTGTGTGTGTGTGTTCCTCTAGTTCAGTGTGTGTGTGTGTGTGTGTTCCTCTAGTTCAGTGTGTGTGTGTGTGTGTTCCTCTAGTTCAGTGTGTGTGTGTGTGTGTGTGTTCCTGTAGTTCAGTGTGTGTGTGTGTTCCTCTAGTTCAGTGTGTGTGTGTGTGTGTGTTCCTCTAGTTCAGTGTGTGTGTGTGTGTTCCTCTAGTTCAGTGTGTGTGTGTGTGTGTGTTCCTCTAGTTCAGTGTGTGTGTGTGTGTGTGTTCCTCTAGTTCAGTGTGTGTGTGTGTGTGTTCCTGTAGTTCAGTGTGTGTGTGTGTGTTCCTCTAGTTCAGTGTGTGTGTGTGTGTGTTCCTCTAGTTCAGAGAGTGTGTGTGTGTGTGTGTGTTCCTCTAGTTCAGTGTGTGTGTGTGTGTTCCTCTAGTTCAGAGTGTGTGTGTGTGTGTGTGTGTTCCTCTAGTTCAGTGTGTGTGTGTGTGTGTGTTCCTCTAGTTCAGTGTGTGTGTGTGTGTGTGTGTTCCTCTAGTTCAGTGTGTGTGTGTGTGTTCCTCTAGTTCAGTGTGTGTGTGTGTGTGTGTGTTCCTCTAGTTCAGAGTGTGTGTGTGTGTGTGTTCCTCTAGTTCAGTGTGTGTGTGTGTGTGTGTTCCTCTAGTTCAGTGTGTGTGTGTGTGTTCCTCTAGTTCAGTGTGTGTGTGTGTGTGTGTTCCTCTAGTTCAGTGTGTGTGTGTGTGTGTTCCTCTAGTTCAGAGTGTGTGTGTGTGTGTGTGTTCCTCTAGTTCAGTGTGTGTGTGTGTGTTCCTCTAGTTCAGAGTGTGTGTGTGTGTGTTCCTCTAGTTCAGAGTGTGTGTGTGTGTGTGTGTTCCTCTAGTTCAGAGTGTGTGTGTGTGTGTGTGTTCCTCTAGTTCAGTGTGTGTGTGTGTGTGTGTTCCTCTAGTTCAGAGAGTGTGTGTGTGTGTGCTCCTCAGGGAGTCATGACGCGATGAGCTTCTGTCTGGACATCTCTTCTCCTCTCGTTCCCTCGGAGTCGGAGGTCTTCAGGCTGCTGGACGGCCTCTTCTCCTGCGTCACGCGGCCGGCCATCTTCAGGTGGGCCACCACGCAGGTGAGTGAGTGAGGACCCCTACAGGACAAAGACAGGATGACTCAAGTCTTCCTCCTTCCCCTTTCCTCCTCCTCCTCCTCCCCCTCCTCCTCCTCCCCTCCTCCTCCCTCTCCTCCTCCTCCCCCCCTCCTCCTTCTCCTCCTCCTCCTCCTCCTCCTCAGGATAAGTCCATAGAGGAGCAGCTCTCGATGGGGATCCGGTTCTTTGATCTTCGTGTTGCTCACAAACCCAAAGACCCGACCAGCGACTTGTACTTCACTCACATCATCTTCACTCACCTGATGGTTCTGGTGAGTCCTCTGCTTCCTCTCCTTTCACAATAAAAGCCCAGTCCCTTCACATTGCCCCCCCCCCCCCCCCAGGAGACCCTGCAGGCCGTGGCCCTGTGGCTGGAGGCTCACCCCAAGGAGGTCGTCATCCTGGCCTGCAGCCACTTTGAGGGCCTGGACCTCAGGCTGCACCGCTCCTTCATCCGGTCCCTGAAGAGGCTGTTCGGGGCCCGGCTCTGCCCCCAGCAGGTGAGTCCGCTCACCGGAGGGCCCGGTGGGTCCCGGTCAGGGGGCGTGGCCTAACGTGGCCCTCGTGTCCTCGCAGGGAGCCCTGACGCTGCGCCGCCTGTGGGCCTCCGGCCACCAGGTGGTGCTGTCCTACGACTCCCAGGCGGCAGAGGGCCACGAGGAGCTGTGGCCCCCCATCCCGTACTGGTGGGCCAACCAGCCCACGGCCAGCGGGGTCACCGGCTACCTGGACTGGAACAAGCAGCTGGGCCGGCCAGGTGAGTCCCCTCAGGAGGCGCCTCTGACGCTGTGCGTCTGTTGTGTGTCTGTTGTGTGTCTGTTGTGAGTCTGTTGTGTGTCTGTTGTGTTTCTGATGTGAGTCTGTTGTGTTTCTGATGTGTGTCTGTTGTGAGTCTGTTGTGAGTCTGTTGTGTGTCTGTTGTGAGTCTGTTGTGAGTCTGTTGTGTTTCTGATGTGAGTCTGTTGTGTGTCTGTTGTGTCTGTTGTGAGTCTGTTGTGTGTCTGTTGTGTGTCTGTTGTGTGTCTGTTGTGTGTCTGTTGTGTGTCTGTTGTGTGTCTGTTGTGTGTCTGTTGTGTGTCTGTTGTGTGTCTGTTGTGTCTGTTGTGTGTCTGTTGTGTGTCTGTTGTGTGTCTGTTGTGTGTCTGTTGTGTGTCTGTTGTGTCTGTTGTGTGTCTGTTGTGTCTGTTGTGTGTCTGTTGTGTGTCTGTTGTGTCTGTTGTGTGTCTGTTGTGTGTCTGTTGTGTGTATGTTGTGTCTGTTGTGTGTCTGTTGTGTGTCTGTTGTGTGTCTGTTGTGTGTCTGTTGTGTCTGTTGTGTGTCTGTTGTGTGTCTGTTGTGTTTCTGTTGTGAGTCTGTTGTGTTTCTGATGTGAGTCTGTTGTGAGTCTGTTGTGTTTCTGATGTGAGTCTGTTGTGTGTCTGTTGTGAGTCTGTTGTGTGTCTGTTGTGTGTCTGTTGTGAGTCTGTTGTGTGTCTGTTGTGTTTCTGTTGTGAGTCTGTTGTGTTTCTGATGTGAGTCTGTTGTGCATCTGTTGTGTTTCTGATGTGAGTCTGTTGTGAGTCTGTTGTGTGTCTGTTGTGTTTCTGTTGTGAGTCTGTTGTGTGTCTGTTGTGCATCTGTTGTGTTTCTGATGTGAGTCTGTTGTGTTTTTGATGTGTGTCTCTTGTGTGTCTCTTGTGAGTCTGTTGTGAGTATGTTGTGTTTCTGTTGTGAGTCTGTTGTGCATCTGTTGTGTTTCTGATGTGAGTCTGTTGTGAGTCTGTTGTGTGTCTGTTGTGTTTCTGTTGTGAGTCTGTTGTGTTTTTGATGTGTGTCTCTTGTGTGTCTCTTGTGAGTCTGTTGTGTGTTTGTTGTGTGTCTGATGTGAGTCTGTTGTGTTTCTGATGTGAGTCTGTTGTGTGTCTGTTGTGAGTCTGTTGTGTGTCTGTTGTGAGTCTGTTGTGTTTCTGATGTGTCAGTTGTGTTTCTGTTGTGAGTCTGTTGTGTTTTTGATGTGAGTCTGTTGTGAGTCTGTTGTGTTTCTGATGTGAGTCTGTTGTGAGTCTGTTGTGTTTTTGATGTGTGTCTGTTGTGAGTCTGTTGTGCATCTGATGTGAGTCTGTTGTGAGTCTGTTGTGTTTCTGATGTGTGTCTGTTGTGTTTCTGATGTGAGTCTGTTGTGTGTCTGTTGTGTTTCTGTTGAGAGTCTGTTGTGCATCTGATGTGAGTCTGTTGTGAGTCTGTTGTGTCTGTTGTGTGAGTCTGTTGTGTTTTGATGTGTGTCTGTTGTGTGTTTGTTGTGTGTCTGATGTGAGTCTATTGTGTTTCTGATGTGAGTCTGTTGTGTGTTTGTTGTGTGTCTGATGTGAGTCTGTTGTGTGTCTGATGTGAGTCTGTTGTGTTTCTGATGTGAGTCTGTTGTGAGTCTGTTGTGTTTTTGATGTGTGTCTCTTGTGTGTCTCTTGTGAGTCTGTTGTGTGTTTGTTGTGTGTCTGTTGTGTGTCTGATGTGAGTGTTGTGTTTCTGTTGTGAGTCTGTTGTGTTTTTGATGTGTGTCTCTTGTGAGTCTGTTGTGTTTGTTGTGTGTCTGTTGTGTGTCTGATGTGAGTCTGTTGTGTGTTTGTTGTGTGTCTGATGTGTGTCTGTTGTGTGTCTGATGTGAGTCTGTTGTGTTTCTGATATGAGTCTGTTGTGTGTCTGTTGTGTTTCTGATGTGTGTCTGTTGTGCGTCTGTCAGAGGGCTTCTTCGTGGCCGGCCTCAACCTCACCACCGACCGGCTCTACGTCGCCCGGCACCCGAAGGAGACGCTGCGTTCGCTGACCTTCAGGAATTGGGAGGCTCTGAGGACGTGGCTGGAGGAGCAGGAGCCGGGGGCCAAGCCCGAGGGCCTGAACATCATCGCGGGGGACTTCGTGGGGCCACTTCCTCTCTGCCCGCTGGTCATCGCCCTGAACCACAAACTGCTGCGCAGGAAACACTAACTACAAAGAGGCAAAACTACAAAGAGGCGAAACTACAAAGAGATCAAAACTACCAACGAGAGATGCAAACAAAAGATGCATTACCACAAAGAGACACACAACTACCACAAAGAGACACACAACTACCACAGAGACACACACTACCACAAAGAGACACACAACTACCACAAAGAGACACACACTACCACAAAGAGACACACAACTACCACAGAGACACACACTACCACAAAGAGACACACAACTACCACAAAGACACACAACTACCACAAAGAGACACACACTACCACAAAGAGACACACACTACTACAAGGACACACACTGCAAGACACACAACTACCACAGAGACACACTACCTAAAGAGACACACACTACCACAAAGAGACACACAACTACCACAGAGACACACAACTACCACAGAGACACACAACTACCACCACGAGACACACAACTACCACAAAGACACACAACTACCACAGAGACACACAACTACCACAAAGAGACACACAACTACCACCACGAGACACACAACTACCACAAAGAGACACACACTACCACCACGAGACACACACTACCACAGAGACACAACTACCACAAAGACACACAACTACCACAAAGACACACAACTACCACCACGAGACACACTACCACGAGACACACACTACCACAAAGAGACACACAACTACCACAAAGACACACAACTACCACCACGAGACACACACTACCACAAAGACACACAACTACCACCACGAGACACACACTACCACAAAGACACACAACTACCACCACGAGACACACAACTACCACAGAGACACACTACCACAAAGAGACACAACTACCACCACGAGACACACAACTACCACAGAGACACACACTACCACCACGAGACACACAACTACCACAGAGACACACACTACCACAGACACAACTACCACCACGAGACACACAACTACCACCACGAGACACACAACTACCACAGACACACAACTACCACCACGAGACACACAACTACCACAGAGACACACAACTACCACAGAGACACACAACTACCACCACGACACACAACTACCACAGAGACACACAACTACCACAGACACACACTACCACAAAGACACACAACTACCACCACGAGACACACAACCACCACAAAGAGACACACAACTACCACCACGAGCCTGTGTGTCTGCAGCTGTGATGTGTCACGTGTTCACAACAATGTTTTTATACAGAATAAAATATTCTAATAATCAAAACTCTTTTATTCGTCTTTCGTGGTTTTGTTGTTTTGTTGTTTTGCTTCACAAACAATCACAAACACATCCAGAGAGTTTCTGTTAAATAATTTATTCAGCGTGGGAAAAAGCACAATCACGTCGCTACGGCTGAGCTAACTCCGGCTAACGTTACACTCGTTAGCGCTGCACACGCTCAGAAGGGATCAGGCGTTGTTGTTGTTGTTGTTGTTGTTGTTGTTGTGTGGCGCCCTCGTCCTCCGTCAGCTCCCCGGGAACAGCTTCCTGTAGCGTCCGTACGCGGCGGCGCCGATGATGACCGTGACCACGGCCGAGCCGGCGTCGGCGTCCACCTCCACGCGCTGCACGGCCGCCTCCCTGTAGAGCCAGCTGGGAGACGCCATCTTGTTCCACGTCAACAGACCACAGGAGGAGGAGGAGGAGGAGCAGGAGGAGGAGGAGGAGCAGGAGGAAGAGGAGGAGGAAGAGGAGCAGGAGGAGGAAGAGGAGGAAGAGGAGCAGGAGCAGGAGGAGGACGGGCTCACCTCAAGCCAGCCGAGCGGAGGTCCACGCTGAGGTCCAGTGAGCGTTTCCCGGTTGACGCCAGGATCCGTTCCTCCACCGCCGCCGTCAGCGCCTCCAGACCGCGGCACCGCAGCGCCGAGACGGCCAGAGCGCCGCCCGGGGGGGGGAGGCTGCAGGACGGGAACCAGGACCGCAATCAATCTGGGAGGACCCCGAGGACCACGAGGACCACGAGGACCACGAAGACCACGAGGACCACGAGGACCAAGAGGACCACGAAGACCACGAAGACTACAAAGACCACGAGGACCACTAAGATCACGAGGACCACGAGGACTACGAAGACCACGAGGACCACGAGGACCACTAAGATCACGAGGACCACGAAGACTACGAAGACCACGAGGACTACGAAGACCACGAAGACTACGAAGACCACGAGGACTACGAAGACCACGAGGACTACGAAGACCACGAGGACTACAAAGACCACGAGGACCACGAAGACCCCGAGGACCAAGAGGACTACGAGGACCAAGAGGACTACGAGGACCATGAGGACCATGAAGACCCCGTGTTATTTGAGACTGAATCTCTCCACCAGCTGGAACGTTTTCCTCCATCTGGAGGTCCCAGGCTGCTCCTCCCTTAAAGGGGCAGCGTGTACTTTAGGGACCTCTAGTGGTGAAGATGCAGATTGCAACTAAACAAATACCCCTCAGCTAAGCCCCTCCCCCTTTCCAAGTGCGTGGCCCTGTGGCTCGAAGTGTCTTCAGGATCTACTTTGACCAACATGACGAACTGCTTTAAAAACATGTAGAATCAGAATTGAGATATAAATAAACATAGTTGAAGAGCAGCAGCAGTTCATAAAGTGAATCAGTCACTGGAAACACGGCCGATCCTCTTCCTGCTACAGGTATCATGAAACATGGCGGACTCCGCCTCCTGGCCGTGTGCAGAAGTGACGCCGGCCCTTTAAGAAAAAAGGTCTTACTCAGGCACCAGGTCCGTTTTGTTGTGGACTTCTATCATGGAGAGCAGCAGCCGCTCGGGGACCCGCATGGCGCCCAGGACCTTCAGCACGTTGGCCTTCTGGTTCTCCGTCTCCGGGTGGCTGATGTCTCGGACGTGGATCAGCAGATCCTGCAGAGACCACCAGACGCGTCAACACCTCCTCCTCCTCCTCCTCCTCCTCCTCGCTCACCGAGTGTTTGATGTCCTCCAGCGTGGCGGAGAAGGAGTCGATGAGGCGGTGGGGCAGCTGCGACAGGAAGCCGATGGTGTCCACGTAGAGGATGGTCATGTGACTGGGCAGCCGGCCGGCGTGCACCGTGACGTCCAGCGTGGCGAACAGCTGGTCCCGCGGCTGCAGGGCGCCGTCGCCCGTCAGCGCCTTGATCAGCGTCGTCTTGCCTGGACGGAAACGGGGAGAACAGACTCTCATTTCATCATGTTTATGAAAATCACCACGACAGAAGAATGAAGTCAAAGACAGTTGATGATGATAATAAATAAATAAATAAATGAATATTTACTTCTATATATAATATATATTTATATTGTGTATATATATATTATATCAAATATATGTTTAGAATATATATATATTTTCCTATATATAAATATTTTAGTTAATCAGCTAAAGTCCTGTTAGAAAAATGAAACTCAAAATAAGACATTTTTGCAAATTTTAAATGAAAAACCCTTTTTTAACAGATATCTTTATCGTCCACTAGAGGGCGCTGCGTGACATTTAGGACTCGTCGTGATGACTGTTGTTCTGTCTTGTTGTTGTTGACTAAATTAAGTTTAAAAAGAGGAAATCTCTGATACTGCAGCGTTTAGAGAAATTAATTGAATTAATACTTCTTAAAAGTTTTAAATTAATACTTTAAAAACATTTTAAATTAATACTTTAAAAACATTTTAAATTAATACTTTAAGAACATTTTAAATTAATACTTTAAAAACATTTTAAATTAATACTTTAAAAACATTTTAAATTAATACTTTAAAAACATTTTAAATTAATACTTTTAAAACATTTCAAATTAATACTTTAAAAACATTTTAAATTGATACTTATTCCTGTTGTGTAATAAATCTCAACATGTCTCCCGTGACATTATGGCTTGTCTTAGTGTCTAAATATAATATATAATATATAACCGCGAGCGGACCACAGTTGGTGTAGCCCAGCACGGACGCCGTGGGCAGCTCCTTGCGGCGCCGCTTCCTGCTCAGCAGCCGCCGCTTCCTGCTCAGCGTCTCCAGCGCCGAGCGGATCTTCATCTCGCGCTCCCTCAGCAGCCGCTGCCGCACCTCCGTCTGTGTCTCGCCTGCACGAACCAATCAGCGAGCGGGGATCAGGGCCGGGCGGCCAATCGGACGCGTGCGTTCGTGGGGGGTGCGGTGGAGTTACCTGAGCCTCCGATGTACCTCGCCCCCCCGCCCTGCTGGTCCAAGTCGGCCATTTCACTCCTGATACGAGACCTGCAGCCAGACGGAGACGGTCAGACAAACAAACAAACAAACAAACAAACACACGTGAGGCGTGTGGCGGTCACCGTAGCAACGGGATCTCGGCCAGAGAGACCTGCAGCTTGGCCTCGCGGGTTCGGGCGTTGCAGCGGAAGATGTGGAGGACCACGGAGTACCGGTCCAGGACCTTCACCCCCCAGGCCTCCTCGAACTCCCTCTGAGGCGGAGGGAAGAGGCGGAGTCACGGTTAACCTTGGGATGAGGTCACTTCCTGTTCACCGGTTGCAAAAAACAAGATGGCGACGAACAAGAAGCAAAACTAGAGGCTTCAAAACGACGACATCGGGACCACGTGTGGGTCTGGGATGACCCCTGACCCCTAAACCTGACCCCTAACACATAAAAAGGGAGGAGCAGAGGGAGGAGCCAGAGGGAGGTGCAGAGGGAGGTGCAGAGGGAGGAGCAGAGGGAGGTGCAGAGGGAGGAGCAGAGGGAGGTGCAGAGGGAGGAGCAGAGGGAGGAGCAGAGGGAGGTGTCTTCACCTCCGATGGAGGACTCAGTCGCTCCACATTCACAAACACCGCCGTGACTCCGGCCGTCTGTCTGATCTTATCTGCAGAGAGAAACACAATCAATAACCTATCAAACAATCGATCTGCACGTGCTCGTGCACGTGCTCGTGCACGTGCTCGTGCACGTGCTCGTGCACGGCTGACCTGTCAGCGTCTGGAAGTTTCCTTTGCCGAAGATCTTCTTCTTCTCTGGTGTCTTGGTGGACATGATGAGCTGCTCCACCACCCTCCAGCCGTCCAGCGCGTTCACGAGCCCCACGGCCTCCGCCATCATCAGCTCCGCTGCGGGACGCCACGGTGAGAGCGATGCGCACGCACGCGCGCACACACACACGTGCACGCACCTGGAGGCCGGTGTGCGACCTACCTGTGGTCAGGTGCTGCTTCCGGCTCCCCCACTTCACATCGGGGTGAACCACGAACACTCGGTGCTGCTGCTGACCTGCGGGCGCGTGCGCGCGAAACAGCTCCTCCACCTCGCTGTCATCGATGACGTCATCGTCATCCTCATCTTCCTCGTGCAGACCGGCGCCCCCACCGAGGTCGTCCGTGTCCCTCCACGTGCACGCGGACAGCGTGAATGCCCTTGGTAGGCAGGGAGACGCGGCTCTGAGCGCACGCGCAGGGGGCGCGCGGGGGAACCCGCCGCAGGTAGCCAGTGACGTCAGACAGGTGTGCGCGCGGCGCCCCGAGGAGAGGAGCCTCCTCAGCGTCATGCTGCTGTGGCGGTCCGCGGTGTTGTTGTTGTCATGCTTTAGGAAGAGAACCGCCGCGCATGCGCACCGTGGACGTGTTCTTCTTCTCGCTCACTGAAGAGCAGCAAGCAGCCTGTGGGGAGGACAGCGCCCCCTAGCGTCCGGGTTACGTGTTATCTCTGCTGGTCCAACCGATGACTATTTATATACTTCTGTTTAAATTGATATAAATCCCCCCTTATTTGGTACTTTTTATTTAGAGAAATATAATAATAATGGTGTTATATATTTTATTTAGGTATGTGTGTATTTATATCTATTAAAAACATTCATTTTCAGTCTTATCCGGGGTCGGGTCGCGGTGGATTAATGTATTACAACTAAATTGAATGAATTAGTACTATATTAATATTTGTTTGGAAGTATATATGTTTATATATATATTATTTTTATAATAATAATAATTAGGGCGATTAATTTGGCCGCGTTAACGCACTCAAATATTTTAACGCAATTAACGCAACTTTGTTTACTTCCGGTGTGCCTTGAAGTTTTTACACTCCTCTGAGTGTCAAACCGCGGCAGTACGGTTTAACACTGTTTCCGTTATTTAAAAAATTATTTCTCCGCGAAAATAAGGAGCAGAAATCAGTTTAACTCGTGGATGAATCAGTCGGGTTTCCTCCTGCTCTCCTTCCTCCCGTCTCCCCCTCTGATACACAGAGGAACGGAGGGGCGACGTGTCGGGGGACGCGGCGCGGAAAGAACTCTCCACACGAAACCTTCACCGTGATTGGTCAATCCGTTTGTCTGGCAACATTTTGGGGGGAAAACAACCAATGAACACTCAGTAAATCACAAAGGACCTCCCACCTCACAGGTGAGGCTCATTAGCAGCCTGTCAGTCAGAGAGCAGAGAACACGGCGCCAGGACAACTGAGCCTCATTGAATAGAGCTGAGATTGTTCTGGAATGTTTGATGTATAACACGTGGGGGTGTGTCACATGCAAAAGACTTTAAAAGGTGAATTTACATTTTGTTTGTAAAATGGAGACATGAGCCCCAGCCTCCAGAGGGTGAACGTGACATATGTGAATGTCAGTCAGTCACCAAGGCCACTGGTTCTGCTGTTCAGTGGTAAAGATGACAGGACCAATGGGGTCTCAATATACTTTTTTTTTTTACTAATCTGGATGTTTCACTGAAGAAACAATTTATCATCCACAATATTAAATTCCTCGCTGCACTTTATAGGTAGGAGCCTCTTTGAACACACAGCTCTGTGTGAAGTTTGGTCTTTAAATAGAAGGAAAAAAAACTTTTAATCGCGATTAATGAATTTCAAAATGTGCGATTAATTAGTTAATTTTTTTAATGGATTGACAGCCCTAATAATAATAAATTATTTCTATATTTTCGTTATTATTTATTTTAAGTTTCTACCATAACTTTATCAGTGTTATAAACCCACTGGCTCCACTGATTACGTGTTCTTACTTACACACGTCTCGCACATCTTTCCTCTATTAATTTAAACTTGACACTTGAATAATATTTTAGTTTTAACGTCAGTCATCAGCCGTTCGGGGATCTGCATGTTCTTCAGGACTTTCAGCATATTGATGAATGTATGTCTTAATACCGTCTCAGGTGCACCACTCACCTGGCCACACGGAGGAGGAACGCATCTCAACACACACGTCTGATTGTGATGAGTCGTGTTGTGGCGGACCCTTGTGGCCAGAAGTGGCATTGCTCACGAGCACCAGACTCCCTTTAAAACTCTCTCTCTTCAACAGGCCCGGACAGACCCTGTAGTTGCGATGACGTCACGTCGCGAGGGCGTGTCCCACCTGAGAACGGGTCCAACAGGTGAGAGGACAGCAGCTCCGGAGCGGCCCCCGACAGGAGGTCCACAGAGGGGAACTAGAGGGTTCGGGTCTACTTTAAAGGGATTCCTTCACTCTTCTTCTCATCCCTCTAAAAAGTGAACATTCCTCAACGAGCCGCAACATGACCGGCGGTGACGTCATCCAGGAGGAACGAGCTGTGCGCGTCTGAGCCGCAGCCGAGGAGGGGAAGAGGAAGAAAGGGGAGAAGAGGAAGAGGAGGAAGGGCCGTGGTCTCGGGAGCGATGGGTCCGTGTTGCGGCTCTTTGGGTACTTTGGGCGTCTCTGGCGCACAGACTGCGCACGCAGCGGCTCTCTGGAGCTGCGCACTGCTGCTCGGGCTCCTGCGTCTCTGCGCATGTGTGGGTAAGATACTGAATGTGTTCACGTGACTGCAGCTAAAGTACTGAGACAGTTAAAGTATTCAATCAGTTAAAGTATTCAGTCATGTGTTATATATCAGATTATTATGACGTCTCATAAGTGGTGATCAATAAAGTTCATAAGTCCCATGAGGATGACTGGACTAGAGGACTGAGCAGGTTCTGAATGTAAAGAACAAGTATCACACGTGAGCTTCAAGATACTGTGGGGACCTCTACCTGGTCCTGAACCGTCATAGTCCTGGTCTCAGTGTAGTCCTGGTCCTCTAACCAGACCACCAGAGAGAAGATGCTCTGGTTCTAGAGAGTCCTCCTTGAAGATCTTCATCGGAGCCACCGGTTCTGGTTCTGGTGAAACCAGATGACATCATGCAGGTACACCAGAACCTCCTTCAGCTCAGACTCCAGCAGAGACCAGTCCACCGTGGACAGACCCAGAGCTTGGAGGTCCGGAGGGAAGAGAGCTACCAGCAGCAGCATTGTCATCGTCGTCTCCTCCTCCTCCTCCTCCTCCTCCAGGAGCAGAGCTTCTCCTCTCTGGGAGAACCAGAACCAGGCCTCAGACTCTAGTCCACAGGGGGCGCCCTGTTTCCTAAAGGGACCCTGGTGTTTAGACACTACCACTCTCGTCCACAGGGGGCGCCACTAAACAGTTCCTCGTAGTAGCTTTACGGTCAGTTGTTTTTTCTCCGTTGTTCTCCACTAAACGTTACCGTCTCGTCCCCCTCATCCATCCCCAGAGGAGAATTGCATTGTGGGTATCGTGGGGCAGCCAGTGTCGCTGCCCTGCGTCCAGCCCCAGATGACGACCTCCGCCAACGTGTCCGTGGAGTGGTGGCGAGGCGAGGAGGTGGTGCTGCGGTCCACGTGGAGGGGCGACGGCGTGGTGGAGGAGTGGAGCATCAACCGGGCCTCCACGCCGCCGGACGGCCCGCTGAGTGGCGACGTGTCCCTGCAGCTGCCGGCGGTCGTCCTCACCGAGCGGGCCGAGCGCTACCGGCTGCTCGCCACCTCGGAGAACCGGAGCGCCGAGCTGTGCAGCGTGTGCCTCCGCACCGCAGGTCAGACACCTAGGGAGCAGCATTTATTGTCTATATATATATATTTTTATTTTTAAAATTTATTTATCTATGTATATATATCTATACATTTCTATTTATTTTTGTATTCTTATATATACATTTTTGTTTGTGTATATATATATATCTTTTGTGTATATGTATTTTTTTATTTCTTGTATTTTTTTATAAGTATATGTATGTATAAAATTAAATATATATACATATATATATTTGATATAATATTTTAAAATATATATATATATGTAACGGATGTGAAATGGGCATAGAAGAAGCCGACTCCGATGGTGGATTTTCCCAGCATTTATTTATGCTGCAGAAGACAACAGAACACACTTATTGCCTTCTGGTCCGTCTTTGCACCTCCACTTCCTATACAAGCAAAACAACATTTATACAAGGAAAACATACGTCGGGGCGACCGGATGTGACCAAACAAACGGCGCCAAAGTGGCTCAATGAGACCGTCACAAAACGTTAACTTTGACCGTTCAAATCACACAACAGCTGGACACCGGGATCGTATCAGCGACCGTTACCGTGTGTAACATAAATGGTTACTATCCATTCACGAACAGAGCCAAAACAGTGCGACATAATTTTCCACTCGACTCACCCTCAGCAATACCAAACCATCGTGAGGGAGAGACGGACTCAGGAGCAGGAAGTGCAACAGATGGAAAGCAATTTCCGCAGGGGATTTTATGGGGATATTTATACGATAACAGCTACAGTTCCATCTTATTGAGTCTTTTCCTGGTTTGACCTCAGTCAACATGAATAAATCAATAATAAACTGAAGTAATCGATCCTCCAGCCCGGTTCAGCGCCCCCCTGCTGCGGAGGGAGGAGCCTCCTCCGGGGGGCCAGACGGCCTTCTGGTGCCAGTCCGGCGGAGGCTTCCCCGAGCCGGCGGTCTCCTGGCTCCTGGACGGCGGCGAGGACCCCCCAGAGGGCTCCGTGTGGACCCGGGCCGCGGTGCTGCCCGACTCGCTGCTGTACAACGTCACGAGCCGGCTCACGCTCAACGTGTCCGCCGGCGCCAGCGTGTCGTGTGTGGTCCGGAACCCGACCACCAACGAGACCCTGACCTCCACCAACGGTGAGCGGCCGTCCGGGGGTTGAACCCACGACCCCCCGGTGCTCCTTAACCTCTGGGGTTTGAACCCACGACCCCCCGGTGCTCCTTAACCTCTGGGGTTTGAACCCACGACCCCCCGGTGCTCCCTGACCTCTGGGGTTTGAACCACGACCCCCCGGTGCTCCCTGACCTCTGGGGTTTGAACCCACGACCCCCCGGTGCTCCTTAACCTCTGGGGTTTGAATCCACGACCCCCCGGTGCTCCCTGACCTCTGGGGTTTGAACCCACGACCCCCCGGTGCTCCCTGACCTCTGCTTCTCTCCAGGCCTGGCGGAGGTGACGCGGGGCCCCGTGGTGACCAGCAGGGCCTCGGAGGCCATGTGGATCTTCAGCACGGTGCTGTGCGCGGTGGTCGGGGTCATGGTCTCCGTGGGGATCGTGTACCAGATCCACCTGGACCGGGTCAGCAAGAGGAAGAAGCGCGAGTTCCAGAAGCACCTGAACACAGGAGGTGGGTCATGAGGTCAGAGAAGGTCACGAGGTCAGAGGTTACAAGGTTAGAGAAGGTCATGAGGTCAGAGGCCACAAGGTTAGAGAAGGTCACGAGGTCATAGGTTACAAGGTTAGAGAAGGTCACAAGGTCAGAGGTTACAAGGTTAGAGAAGGTCATGAGGTCAGAGGCCACAAGGTTAGAGAAGGTCACGAGGTCAGAGGTCACAATGTTAGAGAAGGTCACGAGGTCAGAGGTCACAATGTTAGAGAAGGTCACGAGGTCAGAGGTCACAATGTTAGAGAAGGTCACAAGGTCAGAGGCCAAAGGTTACAAGGTCAGAGAAGGTCACGAGGTCAGAGGTTACAAGGTTAGAGAAGGTCACAAGGTCAGAGGTTACAAGGTGAGAGAAGGTCACAAGGTCAGAGGTTACAAGGTGAGAGAAGGTCATGAGGTCACAAGGTCAGAGGTCACAAGGTTAGAGAAGGTCACGAGGGCTTTAAGGATATTAAATACACAAAGTATCAATGAATGGTAACGCTCAGCAAATGAAGAGATGTTTCATCTGGTGGCCCTTCAGGGGCCTCGAGCCTCAGTTTGGATACAGTTCATGTTGACGAGCGTCTCAGAGCAGCTTTATGAGAGGTATTAATATATATGTATTATATAAATAAATTTATTTCTATATATACTGTATATATAGAAATAAATATATTTATATATATACATTTATATATGTATGTATTTATATACATATAGTTCACCATCATGTCTAGCTTCCATCACTGAGATGTGACGTGTTATAAATGTAATGAGGAACAAGATATTAGGAATAAGAATTAAGCCCCTGAGACATTAAGAGAATTGTTGCAGTGGATTTCTTCTTTAAAGAATAATAAATAAATAAATGCTGTTTGCTCTTCGTTCAGGAAACAAGGGGAGGCCTGAGGAGGAAGAGGTGAAGCTGGAGAGGAAGGAGACCGACGTGTGAAATCTCGAGCGCTGACTGTAAATAGTGTCATCATCGAGGGGCGGGGCTTAACGGAGGATGTAGATTTAAATATAAATATGTTTCAATAAAGACTCAAAACACTTCAGGCTTTATTTTTTATTTACATCAGGACACTATGTTTATTTAAATCAACAATCGTTCAAAAACAAAGATTTAAATATTTCTACATCATGAAAAACTTTAATTTACAAAAATAGTAAAAGATGTAATGATTATTTCTTTATGATTAATAATCCATTAATTTGATATTCAACATTTTAATAAAGGGTGAAAAATCGTGTTTCTAAAAAATCAAAAAGTTCACTGAGGAAAATATTAATTTAAGAAGCTGGAATCAGTTTTAACTTCATCAGTTAAGTCTTATATACTTATATATTTATATATATAAATAACATATATATTTAAATATATAAATGTATAAAATATATATATTTGATATATTTAAATATATATATTTATATATAAAAAAGAGCGCTTTGAAACCTTGATGTCCTCATTAGTGTTATAAAATCATAGAAACGGTTCCATAAAACACAAAAGTTCCTCTTCAACTATTTAAAGACCATAATGTAACATCTATTGAACAACTTCTCATTTCGGCACAGAGGTCACCATAGAGATCCCACCGTAGAGGTCACTGCGTGGAGGTCACCGTAGAGGTCACTGCGTGGGGGTCACCTCGTAGAGGTCACCGTAGAGGTCACTGCGTGGAGGTCACCTCGTAGAGGTCGTCGCGCCGCTGAGCCGTGACGGGGATCTGCTGCCGGATGTCGGCCAGGTACTGCAGGTCTGGGGTCAGTTCAGAGCCATGAATATTACAATATAACTAACAATATAATAATATAACAACCATATCATAACTTCATGTCAGACGTCCTCCTGCACTCACCCACGTCGGCGTAGATGACGGCCTCCTCCGGTCCGGCCTTCGAGATCACCTCCCCCCTGAAGAGACACGCCGTCCTCAGGAATACTACCACCAGGTACTTTAGACTATATACATGTATGTAGTATAAAGTACCTCAGGAATACTACCACCAGGTACTTTAGACTATATACATGTATGTAGTATAAAGTACCTCAGGAATACTACCACCAGGTACTTTAGACTATATACATGTATGTAGTATAAAGTACCTCAGGAATACTACCAGGTACTGGACTATATACATGTAGTATAAAGTACCTCAGCTCTCTACCACCAGGTACTTTAGACTATATACATGTATGTAGTATAAAGCACCTCAGAATCTACCACCAGGTACTTTAGACTATATACATGTATGTAGTATAAAGTACCTCAGAATACTACCACCAGGTACTTTAGACTATATACATGTATGTAGTATAAAGTACCTCAGAATACACCAGGTACTTTAGACTATATACATGTATGTAGTATATCCTCAGGAATACTACCAGGTACTTTAGACTATATACATGTATGTAGTAAATTACCTCAGAACATACCAGGTACTTTAGACTATATACATGTATGTAGTATAGTACCTCAGAATACTACCACCAGGTACTTTAGGACTATATACATGTATGTAGTATAAAGCACCTCAGAATCTACCACCAGGTACTTTAGACTATATACATGTATGTAGTATAAAGTACCTCAGAATACTACCACCAGGTACTTTAGACTATATACATGTATGTAGTATAGTACCTCAGGAATACTACCAGGTACTTTAGACTATATACATGTATGTAGTATAGTACCTCAGAATACTACCACCAGGTACTTTAGACTATATACATGTATGTAGTATAAAGTACCTCAGAACTACCACCAGGTACTTTAGACTATATACATGTATGTAGTATAAAGTACCTCAGGAATACTACCACCAGGTACTTTAGACTATATACATGTATGTAGTATAAAGTACCTCAGAATACTACCACCAGGTACTTTAGACTATATACATGTATGTAGTATAAGCACCTCAGAATACTACCACCAGGTACTTTAGACTATATACATGTATGTAGTATATAGTACCTCAGGAATACCACCACCAGGTACTTTAGACTATATACATGTATGTAGTATAAAGTACCTCAGGAATACTACCAGGTACTTTAGACTATATACATGTATGTAGTATAAAGTACCTCAGGAATCTACCACCAGGTACTTTAGATATACATGTAGTATAAAGTACCTCAGGAATACTACCACCAGGTACTTTAGACTATATACATGTATGTAGTATAAAGTACCTCAGGAATACTACCACCAGGTACTTTAGACTATATACATGTATGTAGTATAAAGTACCTCAGGAATACTACCACCAGGTACTTTAGACTATATACATGTATGTAGTATAAAGTACCTCAGGAATACTACCACCAGGTACTTTAGACTATATACATGTATGTAGTATAAAGTACCTCAGGAATACTACCACCAGGTACTTTATACTGTATACATGTTTATTTATGATGTGGCCGAAGGGTCAAACTGAGTCAAAGTATTTGTTTGTTGTTCATCTTTGAGTCTCGTGTTGCCTTCACTGCACACGATAAAAGTCAGACGCGGGCCTCTCTTGATTCCTTTCCTCGCCTCCTCTCCTCGCGTCCTTAGTCTAAAGCAGGGATCCCCAAACTTTTTCCTAAGAGGGCCACATAGCGTTTGCCTTGTCTGCTGGAGGGCCAGCCGGGGGGGGGGGGGGGGGGCTAGTGAGAATGTGCTCACCTGTGCACCTGTGTGCGCGCATCACGGCTGAGCGATGCGCGCGCCACTCGCTGTGAGCGCTGCGCGTGCAGACAGCATTTAACGGAGCGGAGCAGCGTGTGAGCTCTGATCGCTCTTTTAATGAAGTATCGATACGAACAATATGCTAAATCACATCGTTTTTAACGTACGGGTACTTTGTTAGCATCGCTACACCGTGCAGCGTGACAGCAGCAGATGTAGCGGACTAACATTCAAGCTAACCTAACTTCCCAAACGCTGTGGACATCTGAAGCTGATTGGCCGAGACGCGACACGTCCATCAAAGATGTTCTATTGCGAAGAAGAGCACCACTCCACATTTTCTCCGCGTCTCACTGTAATCTCAACGGCAGCGGGCCAGGTGAACACAATAATAACTCGGAACGCGTCTCTGATATTGATCAGGGGGCCGGTCCAAATGGGGAGGCGGGCCGAATTCGGCCCGCGGGCCTTAGTTTGGGGACCACTGGTCTAAAGCGTCCTCGATTAACCTTTGAACTCCCCGACAGACGGCTTCTAAACAACTTTCAAAACGAGACGAGGACAGAGGAGACGATGATATAGGGGGCGAGGACAGAGGAGGCGAGGAGACGAGGACAGAGGAGGCGTACCAGGGGCTAACCACGCTGCTGTGGCCCCAGGCCACGTAGGAGGACGTCTCGTCTCGGGCCGGCGACGCCGTGGCAACGTACAGCTGGTTGTCCAGAGCCCTGAGGAGGGAACGAGGGAACGATGAAGGACACTTGACCAGGCTCCTCGAGGAAGCAGGGAATACATGCATCTTATTTCATAAAGATAAAACCTCAAGGACAGATTTACAATAAAAATAATGATTTTGATATTTAAAGAATTAAACTTTATATTCAAGTCCTTAAGATGTGTTTACAGGAAGGTTTACTTTATTTTTGTTTATATTTAATTTTGTTTATATTTATATTTGTGTTTGTTAGATTTTAACCAGTCAATGCAGTTTAGTTTGTTATTTAGTTAACTCACTTATTTCCTGTGTATTTGACTAAATGTTGTGTTATAACTTTATTTCATCAGGATTCAGAGATCGGTTTGGATTTATAATAATTAATTGTTTTTAATATATTTAAATTAGGGCTGTGAAACGATTAACATTTTTAATCAGGTTAATTACAGGTTTCTGTGGATTAATCATGATTAATCACATATATACATTTACAGGCAAGAGCTCCGAGAAGAGTTGTTGACGGGGGGGGGGGGGGGGGCTAGTGAATTTTCTTTGCTCCGTCCCGATGCGCGCAGACCGGCATCGGAACTTTGCGGCGACCGCGATCGACATATTGAGCACCCCTGCATTAAAACATTAAAGAGCCGAGAGTTTTTTTCTGCGTGAGAAATACGATGTGTGGCGGGAGTGCGTGAGTTAAGACCGAAATGCGTGAGCCCTGCATTGCTCACCAGTGAGCGCGCCAGCATCCGAGCTCTGCCGCGCGAGCCGAGAGAAGAGTTGTTGAGGGGGGGGGGGGGTGCAAGTGACTTTTTCGGCCCGATGTGCGCGCGCACGCCGGCATCCGAGCTCTGCGGTTAACGCGACACTAGAGACAGAATGACACGCTGCTGGAGAGACGACCAACAACAGACGGATTGGAAGCTCATTCTGCGCATGCGTTAAAAAAAAAAACTAGTTAAACCTGTAATTTAATTAACTGAGTTAACGCGTTATTTTTCACAGCACTAATTTAAATCTCGATTCATTTGAATTAATATTATATTTAATATGCTTTCAGTCTTTCTCGTTTTAAAGGATGTATTGATTGCTGATGCTTGTGTGTCGTCGTTTCTGAGCGATGACGTCATCGCCTCACCTGGCCCTCTGCAGCAGCTCCCAGTGGGCCGGCCCCGTGGTCATGTTGAAGGCCCCGGGGTAGACCAGCAGCTCACAGCCTGGGGACACAGACCGTCAGCTCGCCCTGGACCCCCACAGACCCCCACAGACCAGAGACCCCCCAGAGACCAGGGACCCCCAGAGACCCCCACAGACCAGGGACCCCCAGAGACCCCCTCACCTCTCCTGCTGTAGAGCTGAGCCAGCTCCGCAAACCTCATGTCGTAGCAGATCCCCACGCCGACCTTACAGAACGCTGTGGGAGGAGCCAAAGAGAGGAGGGGTCAACGGGAGGGAGAGAGAGGGGGAGGGAGAGAGGGAGAGAGAGAGAGAGAGATAGAGAGAGAGAGAGAGAGAGACAGAGATAGAGAGAGAGAGAGAGAGAGAGAGAGAGAGAGAGAGAGAGAGAGAGAGAGAGAGAGAGAGAGAGAGAGAGAGAGAGAGACAGAGATAGAGAGAGAGAGAGACAGACAGACAGAGAGAGAGACAGAGAGAGAGAGAGAGACAGAGAGACAGAGAGACAGAGAGAGAGACAGAGAGAGAGAGAGAGAGAGAGGGGGGGGGGGGACTCACGGGTCTGGAACATGGACAGACCACTACCAGGACTCAGGGTCTCAGACTCCTGGAAGCGGATCTTCCCCGGGATGTCGATGTCAAACAGGTGGATCTGTAAAGAGGAGACGATGAGGAGGAAGCAGGAGGAGGAGAGGATGAGGAGGAAGCAGGAGGAGGAGAGGAGGAGACGATGAGGAGGAAGAAGGAGGAGGAGAGGAGGAGACGATGAGGAGGAAGCAGGAGGAGGAGAGGAGGAGAGGAGGAGGAGACGAGGAGGAAGCAGGAGGAGGAGAGGAGGAGACGATGAGGAGGAAGCAGGAGGAGGAGAGGAGGAGACGATGAGGAGGAAGCAGGAGGAGGAGAGGAGGAGACGATGAGGAGGAAGCAGGAGGAGCAGAGGATGAGGAGGAAGCAGGAGGAGGAGAGGAGGAGACGATGAGGAGGAAGCAGGAGGAGGAGAGGAGGAGACGATGAGGAGGAGACGATGAGGAGGAAGCAGGAGGAGGAGAGGAGGAGACGATGAGGAGGAAGCAGGAGGAGGAGAGGAGGAGACGATGAGGAGGAAGCAAGAGGAGCAGAGGAGGAGACGATGAGGAGGAAGCAGGAGGAGACGATGAGGAGTAAAGGAGCTCCAGACCCCTGAAGGAGACCAGTACCTTCCTGTGTTTGAGGAGCAGCTCTCCATCCGGACCGAACACCAGACAGCTGTTGTAGAGCCGGCCCCCCTCCCCCGCCTCCGGGATCGACCCTGAGACACACACACTTGTATCAACACATTAATACACACACACACACACACACACATTAATACATACACACACACACACACACACATTAATACACACACACACCTCCCACCAGGTACACCTGGTTCTCTCTGGCCGTCTCCGACAGCATCTCAGAAGATTCCCCTGGGATCCTCTCAGAGTACTGGGAGAAGAAACTGGTCCCATAGGGGGAGTTAAAGCACTCCTGTTGGGGGGGGGGGAGAGAGAGACAGGGGAGAGAGAGAGAGAGAGGGAGACAGGGGAGAGAGGAGACAGGGGGGAGAGGAGACAGGGAGAGAGAGAGAGGGAGACAGGAGGGAGAGAGAGAGAGAGACAGGGGGAGAGGAGACAGGGAGAGAGAGAGAGACAGGGGGAGAGAGAGACAGGGAGAGAGAGAGGGAGACAGGAGGGGGAGAGGGAGACAGGAGAGAGAGAGAGAGGAGACAGGAGGGGAGAGAGGAGACAGGGGAGAGGAGACAGGGAGAGAGAGAGAGGAGACAGGGGAGAGGAGACAGGGGAGAGAGAGAGAGAGGGAGACAGGGGGGGGGAGAGGGAGACAGGGGAGAGAGAGAGGGAGACAGGGGGGGGAGAGGGAGACAGGGGAGAGAGAGAGAGAGGGAGACAGGGGGGGAGACAGGGGAGAGAGAGAGAGGGAGACAGGGGGGGGGAGAGGGAGACAGGGGAGAGAGAGAGAGAGGGAGAGAGAGGAGACAGGGGAGAGAGAGGAGACAGGGGGGAGAGAGGTGAGGGGGGAGACAGGTGAGAGAGGGGTGAGAGAGGGGAGACAGGGGAGAGGGAGACAGGGGAGAGAGAGAGAGGGAGACAGGGGAGAGAGAGGGAGACAGGGAGAGAGAGGGAGACAGGGGAGAGGGACAGGGAGAGAGAGGGAGACAGGGGAGAGGAGACAGGGGGGAGAGGGAGACAGGGGAGAGAGAGAGAGAGAGGAGACAGGGGAGAGGGAGACAGGGAGAGAGAGGAGAGACAGGTGAGACAGGGAGAGAGGGGAGACAGGGAGAGAGGTGAGACAGGGGTGAGAGAGGGGAGACAGGTGAGGGGAGACAGGTGAGAGAGAGGAGACAGGTGAGAGAGGAGAGAGAGGAGACAGGTGAGAGAGGAGAGAGAGGAGAGAGGAGAGAGAGGAGAGACAGGAGAGAGGAGACAGGGAGAGAGAGAGAGGAGACAGGGGAGAGAGAGAGGGAGACAGGGGAGAGAGAGAGAGGGAGAGAGAGAGAGAGAGGAGACAGGGAGAGAGAGACAGGAGGGGAGAGGGGAGACAGGGGAGAGAGAGAGGGGAGACAGGGGAGAGGGGGGAGACAGGTGAGAGAGGGGAGACAGGGGAGAGAGGGGAGACAGGTGAGAGAGAGAGAGACAGGAGAGGAGACAGGGGAGAGAGAGAGAGGGGGGGGGGAGAGGGAGACAGGGGAGAGAGAGAGAGAGAGAGGGGGAGACAGGAGGGGGGGGGGTCATTGTTTTGTTTTTGTGGTAAACTGTTTCCTGCTGAGCTCATGTTGTGATAACAGACGGTGAGTCACGACCTGCCCCCCCCCCTCCCCCTCACCGGAAGTAGAACCAGCTGGCTGCCCTTTCCCGCCGCCTCCTTCACCAGCTTCCGGGCTCTGCTCAGGTTCTCTGCCTTGACGCTGGTCACGCGCATCTGGACCACCGCCAGACGGAACTCTGGGTAAACAGTTCAGTTTAACAACACGCGGAGTTCACCGCCTGTAACGACGTTAAACACCAACTTCCGGTTACAACAGCAACATCCGGTTACAACTGCCTATTGTTATTAGTATTGTTATGATAACAAGGCACATTAATAACACACTTACTGGACATGGCTTTAGCTGCAGAGGACATGAACGCGCAGTCCAGAGTTCACAGGAAACGTGAAACCGGATGCCCCTTTAGATCTTCACAATAAGAGCGCACCATAAAGGAGGGTCCGGTAAAACAAAACGAAATAAGACAAAACAATAATAATGAACTCCTGGAAATGTGTTCCTATATCTTATATTCACACTACGACGCGTTGTTAGAGATTACACACAATTTACACACAACGTAGTACACACAACTTACACACAACGTACACAAAGTTAAGAGCCTTTATTGTGACGGTCCGTAAACCGGAAGAGGCCACATCTTTCAACGTGGTTTAAAGTTAACATACTTGACTAAACATTAACACACGTGATGCTTGCAGGGTTTACTCATTATATGACGTCAGTATTATTTGGGGTTTCCACTTGGAATATTTTTTACATGCTTTCAAATAAAAATACCACTATTTGTTAACCCTTTTAGATAATGTGCAACTACCAAACAAGATATCAATATAATTTATTTTTATATCAAAAGCGATTAATTTATTAATCCTGTAAAATAATATGAGTGCTTCTGTGAGCTCATGACCAATAATAATATCACAGGTCCATCGATGATCTGCTATTGAGCCTCAAAGGGGGCGTGTCCTTGAGCGACCTCATGATGTAGCCACGCCTACTTTGTAACGGTCCAATCAAACATAAGGGTTCTTTTTAAATGTATTCTGTTCTAGTATTTGAACACGTGGAAGTCGTATAATACAAACACACTATAACTATAATAACTACAATACAAACAAGACTATAATGTACATGACACGTAATAAAGGAAGTCCAATATTCTCCATTTATTAAAATCAGAAACGCTTAGAAAATAATAATAAGTACATTAAGGTGCAAATTACACTTTCGACATGTTGCATTTCGACCGCCGGTGACGTCATGAAGCGTAAAGACTGGTGGACTCGATACTGATGAGGCCACAAGACCACGAGACCAAGACCACAAGACCAGGAGACCACAAGTCTCATGCACAACTCTCATATGTAAAACAAAAAGACGTTCTTTGAGATGAAAACGGTTAAAATACGAGAGAAAATAACACTTAATGAAAAGAAAAGTTTCAAGTTTATATATTAGGAAGACATTTCTATAATCTCCAAGATTTAAGTGACACATTAAGAAGAAACCCAAATAACATCTGAAAGGAAAGTGTTACATTTGAGAAAAATAAAATAAAATACAATTTACATTCCAAGATTTTAGTGGCAAATAAATGTAAAAAACCCCCCAAAAAACATGAATATTCAGATTCAAACCAATCCGTCTTATTGATACTCATGAACTCGTCCGTGTATCTTTGAGGACCGTCTCCCGTCTCCTCGCTCAGGGCGTCTTCATCTCCATAAAACAACTTCATCTCAGAATATTCATGTTGTTCTTTCTGATGTTTACGCCGTCAGTGGTCCCGATGCGTTGAGGTTCTAGTTTACGTCGCCCGTAATCTAAAATCTACAGTTTGAGCCGACGCGATGGCGAACATCAAAGAGTCAGAAACCGAAGAGGAAGAGGAGGAAGAGGAGCAGCAGGTCACACAGCGTCGTGAGGCCGAAGGCAACAGGGGAAACTAAAGCTGCTTCGTCTAACACACGGACAGGAAACATGATATATGTGCATATATATTTATATAGAATGACTTTTTACAAATGATGTCTGCGTTCCTGTCAGAGGTGAAAGCGTCCTCGGCAAACAGAAGACTGTCCGGGACGTCAGAGGTGTGTGAGGGATGCAACCAATACTGGAGGAGGCTCATGTGATATCACTATTATTATACAGCTCCCAGAAAGAAGAGGTCCAGGTCTGATGCTCCATCAGAGGCGGAGCAGAATAACTGAGGTGTGTGTGTGTGTGTGTGTGGGGGGGGGGGATGTTTGAGCTGGCCGACCTGCGTTCACCTCCTAACCAGAACAATGATCATTACTTCTGCTTTATACACGTCAGGCTGAGCAGCAGCAGCTTCGTTTACAAAGACAACAACTGGGTGAGAGGAGACTCAGAGTCACTGCAGCAGATGAAGCCGCGTGAAGCGCCGACTCTAAAAGAACTTCTGGGTTTGAAGGAACGCCACAAAGAGTCATGTTGCGCCGCAGAGCACAAACACAAGTGAGACTCAAAGAGTTAATAAGATTCATTGAAGTCTCACAGCAGCAGCTCTGAGACCACAGCAACGTCACGCTGCTCATCCATCACACACAGAACTGGCCCTTTAAATCAGAAGCAGTGCTCAGTACGCCACCTGAAGGCCAAAGAGTTGCACTGCAAAGCGATCCGATGTTTTATCAACGAAGACGGAAAACAAACGTTATAAACAACATTATTAGTAACTTAATGCAAGAGAAGGTTGACGGCGGCGGCCGGTGCTTCTGTCCCTCGCCACACAGCGACACGCGGGGCTTCCCAGTCAACACCGCAGGGGCTCTGTCCAGCGGGGGGCCGAGGGAGGGAGGGGCTCCCTCTCGGCCTCCTTTCAGTTCATGGCGACGGCCTCCCGCCGCCTCCCTCTACGAGCTCTCCAGAGCGTCCAGGACCTTCATGATCTGCTGCTTGATGACCTTCGTGGCGTCGCCCGCGTTGGGGATCAGATACCTGGGAGGAGGAAGTGACGGGAAATATGATCACAATCTATACTTTTTCCCCCCAGAAATGTCAAATTAAACTTTAAGACTGAACATTTAGCATTTTATTTTCACTGAAGACTAATTTTGTTTCACTAATCTGAAATAAACACATTTTTAAATTTCCAAACCTCATCTTTAATCTCCATCTCTAACCTCCATCTCTAATCTCCATCTCTAACCTCCATCTCTAACCTCCATCTCTAATCTCCATCTCTAATCTCCATCTCTAACCTCCATCTCTAACCTCCATCTCTAATCTCCATCTCTAATCTCCATCTCTAACCTCCATCTCTAATCTCCATCTCTAACCTCCATCTCTAATCTCCATCTCTAACCTCCATCTCTAACCTCCATCTCTAACCTCCATCTCTAATCTCCATCTCTAATCTCCATCTCTAACCTCCATCTCTAATCTCCATCTCTTACCTCATCTCTAACCTCATCTCTAATCTCCATCTCTAACCTCCATCTCTAACCTCCATCTCTAATCTCCATCTCTAATCTCCATCTCTAACCTCCATCTCTAACCTCCATCTCTAATCTCCATCTCTAACCTCCATCTCTAACCTCCATCTCTAATCTCCATCTCTAACCTCCATCTCTAACCTCCATCTCTAACCTCCATCTCTAACCTCCATCTCTAATCTCCATCTCTAACCTCCATCTCTAACCTCCATCTCTAACCTCCATCTCTAATCTCCATCTCTAACCTCCATCTCTAATCTCCATCTCTAACCTCCATCTCTAATCTCCATCTCTAACCTCCATCTCTAACCTCCATCTCTAATCTCCATCTCTAACCTCCATCTCTAACCTCCATCTCTAACCTCCATCTCTAACCTCCATCTCTAATCTCCATCTCTAATCTCCATCTCTAACCTCCATCTCTAATCTCCATCTCTAACCTCCATCTCTAACCTCCATCTCTAATCTCCATCTCTAACCTCCACCTCTAATCTCCATCTCTAACCTCCACCTCTAATCTCCATCTCTAACCTCCATCTCTAATCTCCATCTCTAATCTCTAATCTCCATCTCTAATCTCCATCTCTAATCTCTAATCTCCATCTCTAATCCCCGTGTGTGCGTTGGTAGACGATCACCTCTCCACCGCTGAGATCTCGACCCCGGCCGAGTTGTTGGTGCCGAACTTGAAGGTGATGAGTTCCGGGTGCTTCTTCTTGGACGTGATCTTCACCACGGAGTTCAGCGCCTGTCTGGACTGGATGTAGGCGAAGCCTTTCCTGGAGGCGATCTCCCTCAGGCAGTACATGTGAGTGGCGGTGATCAACAAGTGGCTGGAAGGACGACAACAACAACAGGTCCTTCAGAATGGAGGAGTCCTGAATCCTGAGACTCGTGGTGCCATCTTCAAGGACTCACCTGGGGAACATGTGACCCGTCTCCTTCACCTCGTTACACGGGATGTGGTGCTTCACGTCGGCCTTGTTGGTCCACGTCTGGATGCCGACGATCTCCTTCCTGTCATCGTCCGACATGGAGGAGCTGTCGATCTCATCTGAGGGGGCGGAGTTTATATGGATGAGTTTTTACATTTTTTTAAAGACCGCACTTAAAATTCACACTTTTAGTCTCCAGGTTAAGACATCTCGTCAAGACTAGACGAAGATCTCGACTAGACGAAGATCTCGTCAAGACGAAGATCTCCTCAAGACTAGAGGAAGATCTCGTCTAGACTAGAGGAAGATCTCGACTAGACGAAGATCTCGACTAGACGAAGATCTCGTCAAGACGAAGATCTCGTCTAGACTAGAGGAAGATCTCGACTAGACGAAGATCTCGTCAAGACTAGAGGAAGATCTCGACTAGACGAAGATCTCGTCAAGACGAAGATCTCGTCAAGATGAAGATCTCGTCAAGGTCTAGACGAAGATCTCGTCAAGACGAAGATCTCGTCAAGACTAGAGGAAGATCTCGACCAGACGAAGATCTCGTCAAGACTAGAGGAAGATCTCGACCAGACGAAGATCTCGTCAAGACTCGACGAAGATCTCGTCAAGACGAAGATCTCGTCAAGACTAGAGGAAGATCTCGTCAAGACAAGAGGAAGATCTCGACGAGACGAAGATCTCGACGAGACGAAGATCTCGTCAAGACTAGACGAAGATCTCGTCAAGACTAGAGGAAGATCTCGACTAGACGAAGATCTCGTCAAGACTAGACGAAGATCTCGTCAAGACTAGAGGAAGATCTCGACTAGACGAAGATCTCGTCAAGACTCGAGGAAGATCTCGACTAGACGAACATCTTGTCTCGACATCTTGTTATAACGTGAAGAACATCTCGTTATACATCCTGAGGTGACTAGAACCGTTCCCACTGATTGGTTGTCTCACCTGTATCGTATTCCTCCTCATCACCGATGCTGAAGACGGGCTTCACCCCTCGGTAGGCTTTGCCAACCCGGTCGCTGCTGCTCACATGTCTACAGGTGGAAAACAACAATAATAACAACAACAACAACAGGGCTACTGGGAGCGTCTACTCCGAGTGAAGGATGCAACGCTACAGAAATGAAAAGGTGGAGCACGACTCGATGAATGAGGTCGTCCGTCAGCCACTACAGAAGTCACAGGAGCCGTCGGTGCACCTGAGCCGGTTAGTCGAGGTGAAACTCAGAGCTGCAGAACATCGTTTGATGTAAACAGTGGATTCTGCAGAGCTCTGAGTATCACCTGCAGAACGAGGATGGAATGGAACGACCGTCAGAGCATCTCCAAACGGTGACGCTCCAGGTGAAACACCTGAGTTAGTCGACGCTTCCCGAAAGAGCGGAATGCTGTTAGTGACAAGCATGGCGACGGGTCCGCTCACGAGTCACATGGGTGAGAGATGCTGACAGACGAGCGCCAGCCAGGTGAGACCAGGGTGACCAGGTGTGAGACCAGGTGAGACCAGGTGAGACCAGGGGTGACCAGGTGTGAGACCAGGTGTGACACCAGGGGTGACCAGGTGAGACCAGGGTGACCAGGTGAGAGACCAGGTGTGACACCAGGGGTGACCAGGTGTGACACCAGGTGTGTGACATGCCGGGGACAGAAACAGCTCGATGCCTCTTACCGATCTGGAATCACCTTCTCTGGCCACGACAGATTGAAAGCCATTCTGGCGTGAACAAGGAGAAGGTAGGCGTCCATTAAAACACAGAACTACAGAACCACAGAACTACAGAACCACGACCAGTCAGCTTATTGGATTCGATAGTCGCCGTTCAGCTCTTTATTTTTTTCAGCTACACCTGTCGATGCGTTTTAAAACCCAAATGACCAAAAGGTGGAAGAAGTTACTAAAGTCAAGTTCCTACGTGTTTTCTCAACTCCTGGCCAACTTGGAATGTTCTGGTACCTGAAGCCCAGAAGACGCTCGGGACGTCAACACGGCTCAATATGTACCTGCACTGGCCTGCTGGTGGTGCATTGTGGGAGTTGAAGTCTTTCAACCAAAGTCAAGTGAGCTGATCTGAGGAACGGGGGTGTCTACGGGGTGGAGGAGGGGTCTCACCTGTCTACGGGGTGGAGTAGGGGTCTCACCTGTCTACGGGGTGGAGGAGGGGTCTCACCTGTCTACGGGGTGGAGGAGGAGTCTCACCTGTCTACGGGGTGGAGGAGGGGTCTCACCTGTCTACGGGGTGGAGGAGGGGTCTCACCTGTCTACGGGGTGGAGGAGGGGTCTCACCTGTCTACGGGGTGGAGGAGGGTCTCACCTGTCTACGGGTGGAGGAGGGGTCTCACCTGTCTACGGGTGGAGGAGGGTCTCACCTGTCTACGGGTGGAGGAGGGTCTCACCTGTCTACGGGGTGGAGGAGGGGTCTCACCTGTCTACAGGAGTGGAGGAGGGGTCTCACCTGTCTACGGGGTGGAGGAGGGGTCTCACCTGTCTACAGGAGTGGAGGAGGGGTCTCACCTGTCTACAGGAGTGGAGGAGGGGTCTCACCTGTCTACGGGGTGGAGGAGGGGTCTCACCTGTCTACGGGGTGGAGGAGGGGTCTCACCTGTCTACGGGGTGGAGGAGGGTCTCACCTGTCTACGGGTGGAGGAGGGTCTCACCTGTCTACGGGTGGAGGAGGGTCTCACCTGTCTACGGGTGGAGGAGGGTCTCACCTGTCTACGGGTGGAGGAGGGTCTCACCTGTCTCACGGGTGGAGGAGGGTCTCACCTGTCTACAGGGGTGGAGGAGGGGTCTCACCTGTCTACGGGTGGAGGAGGGTCTCACCTGTCTACGGGTGGAGGAGGGTCTCACCTGTCTACGGGTGGAGGAGGGTCTCACCTGTCTACGGGTGGAGGAGGGTCTCACCTGTCTCACGGGTGGAGGAGGGTCTCACCTGTCTACGGGTGGAGGAGGGTCTCACCTGTCTACGGGTGGAGGAGGGTCTCACCTGTCTACGGGTGGAGGAGGGTCTCACCTGTCTACGGGTGGAGGAGGGTCTCACCTGTCTACAGGAGTGGAGGAGGGGTCTCACCTGTCTACGGGGTGGAGGAGGGGTCTCACCTGTCTACGGGGTGGAGGAGGGGTCTCACCTGTCTACGGGGTGGAGGAGGGGTCTCACCTGTCTACGGGGTGGAGGAGGAGTCTCACCTGTCTACAGGGGTGGAGGAGGGTCTCACCTGTCTACGGGTGGAGGAGGGTCTCACCTGTCTACGGGTGGAGGAGGGTCTCACCTGTCTACGGGGTGGAGGAGGGGTCTCACCTGTCTACGGGGTGGAGGAGGGGTCTCACCTGTCTACGGGGTGGAGGAGGAGTCTCACCTGTCTACGGGGTGGAGGAGGGGTCTCACCTGTCTACAGGGTGGAGGAGGGGTCTCACCTGTCTACGGGGGTGGAGGTGTTCTCGATGAAGCTGATCATCTTCTCCTTCACGTTCACAGACTTGGACTTGAAGGCGAAGGTCATCTTGTTCACCAGAGATTTGACTCCTTTTCCATCTCCGGGGCTCAGAGAGTCTCCCTGTGGGAGGAGGAGGAGGATGAAGAGGAGGAGGATGAAGATGAGGAGGAGGAGGACCCCAGGTGGAGCTCTTACGTCGGTGGAGCTGAGGCTGCTGTGAGATCCAGACGTGCTAACGATCCAGTGAAGGTACGAGGAGTCCAGACCCTCAATGTTCATGTCCACCAGGTGCTTCTGGAGGGCTGAGAGAGAGAGGTTAGGGAGGTGGACCGCATGGACACACACACACTATGTACAGGTACACACACACTATATACAGGAACATATACAGCATGGACAGGTACACACATACAAATATATATATATACACATTTTAAAAATTACATTTATATATATATATCTATACATATATAGAGAAAATATATATACAGGGTGTCTACAGGAATAAACCAGTGAAATTTAAGACTTTTTAAGACCACGTCGAAATAAAATTTAAGACCTAACTTACGATGGAAATATACATTGATCTAAATAAACTAATTCAAAGTAAACACACTGATGTCTGTTTAAAATTAACAGTATGATGTAATGCAAAAGGATAACACAAATGTCATTGCTGTTGTAAATTATATTTATTAATAAATTTTCTGAACATTTAAGTCCCATGAACAAATGCTTATATCAAGTAAATATATTTTAAAAATACAGGCAACATAGTTCCTTTTGAACAAAAAAATCTATAAAATAACATAAATAACAATTCCAGCTGCTTTTAAAATGCAAAATCATTTACATAATAGAATGTATGTGTGTGTGTGTGTTCTTATGTCTCTATGTGATGGATGTTTGTGCACAGGTTCATGTCTACTCCTGAGCTTTTGTGAATATACTAGGAAAACAATCCTTTTCAAACTGTATTAATATAAAAACTTCCAGTTGACATTTGGTCCATTCTCCTGGAAAAAGGAAGAAAAAAGGCAGACATTAGCCAAACAACAGTCACCACATCTCTTATGACACCACCACTTCAGATTAATGTCAGACTGGATCAATATGAATGAAAACTATTTTTACAAATTAAGCAACGTGAGCCATCCCTTGAGCCTAGTGAACACTATGTAGACATATTGACAGGTAAACACCACTCTACTTACTACCATTCTAAAACTATTTTTAATTAGTCTAATTCATGTGTAGTGCGCCTATCCATAGCTGTTATTAACTTGACACATGAGTAAAGCTTAACTATATGAAACACATACTCATATACATGAGGTTAGTTAATACATATATTTATGTTAGACTTACTTTGAGGTGCTGAAGTAGGTCCTGGTGTCATGGCCCATGAGCTCCACAGGATCCTGACTGGACCTGGTCATTTCACCAAGAGCACATGAAGTCCAGCTGTCTGCTCGCGGTGGTCTGGTCCAGAGTCTCGTGGAACAGAATGAAGAACACGGCGCCCTGTTGGACTTCGGTGATGAGCTCTTTGTTGCACGGCGCTGGATTTCCTCCGGTGACCTCCAGCGTTGTAGCGTTGACGTTGTTGCTCGCGGCAGAGCAGGAGCTAGCGGCGGAGCAGGAGCTAGCCCCGCGGGCTGCTGGCGGCCTTCGCTAGTCTCTGTGCTTCTTGCTCTACGTGAGATTCCACCGCTGGAAAGTCTCGCGACACACAACGCAGCTTCAGAAGCATTTCACCGACCGTGACCAGAAACACTCGTTCTTTTCAAGCCGTTGTTGAACTTGCATCCCCCATGTTTTCTAAACTAGCCGATGCTTCACGTTGTAGGGGATGGGACCGAATACGCGGGGCCCCTTTAAGAGAAGGGGCGTGGCCCCGGTGACACCAGAGACACCGCAGAGCGACCGGAGCAAAATACGGACCTGGCGGAACAGAATGCCTCATATTCGTAATGACATGACACCCAAAAAATTTAAGACCAATCCAATCTGAATTTAAGACTTAAGACTTTTTAAGGCCTTATTTTTAGGAAAAGCAATTTAAGACTTTTTAAGACTTTTTAAGGACCCGCGGACACCCTGTATATAGAAAAATATTTTACAAATAAATAAATACACATCTTACAGATTATATATATATATATACAAACATATAAAAAAATATATATTTATATTAAAAAATATATATATTTATATATAATAAAAAAATAAAATAAAAAGATATATATATACACACACACACATTTAAAAAAGTATATACATATATAGAAAATAAATATATTGAAAAATCTTTAAAAAAAAGAAAATAGATACACATTTTAACAATTATATATATCATCATATGGTCTCACCCATGAATCCTCCTTTGGCGATGCTGACGTACTCTTTGTTTTTCTGGAACAGAAACCTTGGTTAGCACCAGCAGTGAGCGGAGAGCAGACGACCTGCAGGAGCCGCTAACCTGTAGGAAGTGGGCCAGCACCATGTTCATGTACATGTCCTCCTCCTCCCGCCCGCTGCCCATGAAGCACAGGTGCTCCCCGCTGGCGATGGAGCCCGACTCCAATGACTGCTTCTGGGCCTCCAGCAGGGACTTCACGGAGAGGGAGAACTCAGACGGGTTCTGGAGCATCTGGAGAACACACACACACACAGGTGTGTTACTCCGTGAAGTTCCCTCTCTCCACACAGACCATCAGGCGTCTCCTCTCACCAGGTCGGAGTCCAGGTGGAAGGCTGTGGACAGGTGGCCGGCGTTGTACTGCTCCGCAGGCCGACAGTCCACCACGAAGAACCGCACGCCGTCCTGGGAGTCAAGACGAGCGTCAGGAAGTGAACAGGAAGTGACCATACATGGAATGAGAAGGAGGCCTGTCAATCACCCTGTAGCCCCGCCCCTAAAGCACCCCCTGCTTTATGGTCTGTCTGACTCTACAGACCATAAAGCACTAAATGATGACATCATGCTGTATAGAAGAAGACTAGAAACTAGAGTTTAAAGCAGTGCATGCTGGGTACGGTGCGGGCGACCGACCTGCTGCAGCTGGTTGGCCTGCAGGATCTCGGGGACGGACACGGGGAGACACAGCGCTTGACTCAGATCAGTGTCCTCCTCCTTCAGAGCCACCAGGCTGCAGCCAAACAGGTTCTGGTTCATCTGGAGGGGAGAAACACAATGAAGGCTTCTGAACCAGGGAGGCAGCCTGTCTGTCTGTCTGTCTGTCTGTCTGTCTATCTGTCTGTCTGTCTGTCTGCGTTACCTTCCTGAGGGACAGAGGGGTTTTGCTCTGGTAGTACTGAGCCAGGGAGAACAGGTCCTCCACGTCCTCGGCCTCCAGGTGAGAAGGAGACTCTTCCAGCAGTTCTGTGACGGAGAGACTCGTTTAACTGTGATGTCATCGGGTCACCAATGAGGTCATCAATGAGGTCACCAATGAGGTCACCAATGAGGTAATCACTGAGATCAGAATGAAGTTTACATATTATAGAGCTTAAGGCAAGAATAGTAAAGACAGTGGATTATTTTCCTGATTAATTGTGTTTTAAATCAATAAGAGGATGAAAGAATCGTATTGATCCCTCGACACAACTTACTGATGATGTCCTCTCTGCTATCTCCTTCTTGTGAAAGAATGGCCTCCCTGAAGGGAGAAAGAAGAGCGTCACGATTCACATCCAAAGTGTCCGACGGCGTCGCTACTCGCCCTCAGCGTACTTGGCGTTGACGAGGATGATGAGCATGAGGAAGAAGATGAGGAAGGGGTCGGCCTGCCGGAGGTAGCAGTCCCACAGGGCCCGGGTGACGTCGGGGGGGCAGTGGCTGGAGAACAGGCTGCCCATCTGTGGAGGAAACAGGGGGGGGGGGGGGGTCAGGGGCGCTCATGAGGACTCGTGGACAGGCCGTAACCGTGACGATGGGACGAACCCAGTTGATGGCGTAGGAGTCGGGCGTGATCTTCTTGGTGTCCAGGAAGCTGCAGAGCTCCGGCTCGTGGTATTGCAGCAGCAGTCGGTACAGGTGGAAGGGCCGGCCGCTCGGCACGCAGTCCCTGAGGCAGAGCAACGGGTCACGTGACTGTCAACAACCAATCAGGGATCAGACCATCAGGAGGAGAGCTAGTAGCGTTTGCAGCACCGCGAACGGAGAACCAGGAGGTTCACTTCAGTTCTACTGTGATGCCTTCAGGCTCTGCTCAGTGAACATGAGTACTGAAGGTGAATGATAACGTTCTCATGGTGCCTTCAGGCTCTGCTCAGTGAACATGAGCACTGAAGGTAATGATAATGTTCTCATGATGCGTTCAGGCTCTGCTCAGTGAACATGAGCACTGAAGGTAATGATAACGTTCTCATGATGCCTTCAGGCTCTGCTCAGTGAACATGAGGACTGAAGGTAATGATAACGTTCTCATGATGCGTTCAGGCTCCGCTCAGTGAACATGAGTACTGAAGGTAAATGATAACGTTCTCATGGTGCGTTCAGGTGTTATCTTGTCAAATGTAGCATTGGTGATAAACTAGAATAAAACCAGATGTTTTCACATGAATATAAAATTAGAGATGAATATTGAGCTCCGTTTCCTTGTTTTCTTTTGATCCTTCTGTTTACGAGCGAGTGGAATCAAGAGGTGGAGGTCAGGGGTCAAAGGTCACCTGGGGATGTGCTTGTTCATGACGGCGTAGAAGCAGTTGTAGAGGTCGCTGCGGGGCAGCCGGAGCCCCAGCAGCGGCTTCAGCAGGTGCGGCCAGCTGGTCTCCGGGCTGAAGCAGATGTTCCTGGACTTGCAGTAGAAGCTGATGACGGACTCCACGTCGCAGACCGAGCCCCGACGCTCCTCCTCCGAGACCTCCAGCTGGTCTGAGCGCGGGAACCAGAGGACAGACGGTTTTCATGTGTTCACGACAAACGAAAGAGTTTTCACAAAGCGTGCGAAGCGGCGCCGTCCTCACCGATCAGCTGTTCACTGCGCTGGTGGATGAGGCTCTGCTCCGGTAAATCCAGGACGCCGTCCCAGGGAGACAAGCTGTCCCCTTTGCCGGAGACGTTGAGGGCGATCTGCGGACAGAAAACAATCAGTGAACGAGTGAAGAACGGATCATGACCAATACAAACAGGAACATCGCTACTGGCCCTTTAAGGAAGCTCATAGAAACACTTCAGAACATGGGTACTGGCCCTTTAAGGAAGCTCATAGAAACACTTCAGAACATTGGTACTGGCCCTTTAAGGAAGCTCATAGAAACACTTCAGAACATGGGTACTGGCCCTTTAAGGAAGCTCATAGAAACACTTCAGAACATGGGTACTGGCCCTTTAAGGAAGCTCATAGAAACACTTCAGAACATGGGTACTGGCCCTTTAAGGAAGCTCATAGAAACACTTCAGAACATTGGTACTGGCCCTTTAAGGAAGCTCATAGAAACACTTCAGAACATGGGTACTGGCCCTTTAAGGAAGCTCATAGAAACACTTCAGAACATGGGTACTGGCCCTTTAAGGAAGCTCTTAGAAACACTTCAGAACATGGGTACTGGCCCTTTAAGGAAGCTCATAGAAACACTTCAGAACATGGGTACTGGCCCTTTAAGGAAGCTCTTAGAAACACTTCAGAACATTGGTACTGGCCCTTTAAGGAAGCTCATAGAAACACTTCAGAACATGGGTACTGGCCCTTTAAGGAAGCTCTTAGAAACACTTCAGAACATGGGTACTGGCCCTTTAAGGAAGCTCTTAGAAACACTTCAGAACATGGGTACTGGCCCTTTAAGGAAGCTCTTAGAAACACTTCAGAACATGGGTACTGGCCCTTTAAGGAAGCTCTTATGGTGTGTTCACACCGGACGCGTCAAAATTCTGACGCGCGTCGAGATTACATGTTAAGTCAATGCAAAGCTGCGTCGAAGCTGCGTATTTTCCAGCGAGCAGCGCGTCAGACGCGTTTGAAGCAGCAGAACAGAGCGTTTGTCGCGGGGCGAACTCAGCGAACAGACGCAGCTCGTTGACGCGCGAGTTCAAATTTCCCAACTCTGGCAGCAAAGACGCGTGAGTCATAGTTGCGTCAGCCAATCAGCGTTGAGCAGCTCCGCTCGTCATCGTCCTGCCGGTTTAAAAAATGGAGGAAAAGATTATTGTCGCTGTCTGTGGGCACCCCGAACTTTACGATACAACTCTTTATGCTTACCGAAACCGGAGCTATAAAGATGAAGCGTGGAACAAGGTCGGAGAAGCCGTGGGACTCCCTGGTACGTTTTGAATGTATGTATTTGCTTTTATTCTCGCTATTTGTTGTACTTTACTATCAACCAACCGCCGGCATATGTGTTCATGGCAGGAGATCTGCCGCCGGAGGTGGAAAAGTCTCAGAGACACGTATCAAAGAGAGAGAGAGAGAGCAGCGAGAAGCGCAGTGGGAGAGCAGCTCGGTCCACTAAAGTGGAAGTACTCTACGGTCCTGTCGTTCCTCGACCCATTTATTACTCCGCCCCCGACGCGTCTGGTGTGAACACACTTTTTTCGACGCGCATCAAGACTGCTGCGTCAGACGTGTCGAGAATTTTTTCGACGCGTCCGATGTGAACGCACCATTAGAAACACTTCAGAACATTGGTACTGGCCCTTTAAGGAAGCTCACAGAAACACTTCAGAACATCGGTACTGGCCCTTTAAGTGTACTAACAGGTAGGAATGAACAGGTGTTAACTAATCGTGAACATAGCTGAACATGTGGCGTGTTATTCCGGCAGAAGGAGGCCTCTTCGTGGGCGTGTCCGACGTGAAGGCCGGTCTTTCCAGTCTGTTGACTGACTGGCGAGAGGAATCTATTTCTTCAGAAGCGATGCTCGTTGCTCACACACACAATAAACACGACGCGCTCTTTAGCGAGCGTTGCTCACCTTCCACATCTTGGCCCGGTGTTGGGCCGAGCTCTCCTGCACGACGCTCCTCTCCATCTCCATGTCGGAGCCTCCCGAGTCCAGAGCCTCGGCGAGGTCCTGGTCCCTGAGGAGGAGCGGCACACCGTTAGTCATGAACGGTCAGAAAAAACGAGATAAAGACACGCATCAATGTTTCCACGGGGTCGTAAAGTCTTCATGAAACACGTCACCGCGATAACTAATCACCTTACGAATCAATGACTTGATTCGTAAGGTGACAAATCTGGAAAAATGAGTTTCATCACGAGGAATAAACACAAAAGCATTTCTATGAACAAAAAGTCAAATCGTAACAGAACTCTGTCGGGTGAGAACGAACCCGTCGATAAGTCCTCATCATAACGTCTCAGAACTGCATATTACACCAAGAGGAGAGACTTGTTTGACATGTTTTTCTACATTCTCTTTAGTGAATGCAGAAGGAATTCAAATAATGAATAATATTATATAAATACATGAGTCTGCTGCTTGAATTGTGTTTTTCTGTATTATTAATAATATTATATTTTAGATAATCTACTGCCTATATTTTGTGCTTTTTTCGATATTATAATAATAATAAATATATATATTTATATTTAATATTGTAGATAATCTACTGCCTAAATGTTGGTCTTTTATTTATATTATTAATATTAAAAAAATATATTAATAATGTTTATTGAATATTTATATATGAGATAATCTACTATAATAATAATATTATATATATATACACATTTATTATTTATATTGAATTTTCTAGATAATCCATTGCCTAAATGTTGTGCTTTTTTCTCTATTATTAATATTCTAATAATAATATATAATAGATATATTTATTATTTATATTGAATATTTATATTTTGGATAAGCTACTGCCTGAATGTTGTGCTTTTTTCTACTTGTAAATAAACACATTTTCACCCAAAAAAAATCTATGAATACAAATTGAGCAGAAGGCAGGTAAGGAGGTGCGCGGTGACGTGAGAGCAACAGGTTCGACCGGGTTCTGATTCCAGGGGAGCAGAACTCGACTTAACACCGGCTAGCTAGCCAGCTAGCTTCGCGGTGTCCGGTCGCTTCCTGGCTCGCGCGCTGCTCCCGGTAACGGGTCCACGCGAGGAGGGAAAGCGACGTGAATAATATCACGATGACCGACGGGTCTCATTATGAGGCGACACGGCTGTCGCGACGTTAGAGTGACAACGGACCGACTCACCAGCTGCCCTGAAGAGCTTCCTCCGCGGCGTCCGCCATTGTTGTGTTGACGGAGAGACACGTCACGCGTGCCGTAAACGCGGCCGACGTGTCGCAAAACGCCGTCCGAGACGAGCAATTTAGGAACCGCAACTACCGGTAAACCCCCTGTTCAGCAATTTAACAAAGATGTCATCGGTCAAAAAACTTGTATTATTTATAATAATTATAAGAAAATATTATATAATATATATTGTATTATGATGATAACATACTACATTTTTGTTTTAGTTAAAACTAATGTTATAAGTATGTTATCATTATAAAATACTAATTATCGTAATTTATAATAATACTAATTATTTGTTATCAGAATGATAATACAAAAAAATTGTATTTATAATTATAACACAAAATTATTTGTGTTATTAGTATGTTACTATAATGATAAAATACAAATAAAGTATGTATTTGTAGTATAACAATTATGCGTTACTATTGTATTATCATAATGATAAATTACTCTATCAGATAAAGCATGAAGTAAATGGTGTTTTCTGAAAAATACAGCAGCTAAACAGAAAAAACACAAAGTATTCCAGAGGACGAGAAGAAAAGATGAAAAGCTGAAATTCATTCCAGGAATTATCTTTATTGGGGATTCTCGTTCACTTTGGTCACCATAAATACCGTAGATGAAGTGTCATTTCTCTTGAACAGCTCGTGCTTGGTGGATGTTTGTAGATAAACTAGTTTCTGGTTAACGCTGCAGACATTCAGCTTCCTATACTAATTGTAAACAAAGGACCGTTCATCCTCAGCTGGCCGAAGGTCGCCAACAAAAAGGCTCGTTTTATAGGAGAACACACATCTGGAAAAGGACAAACAAAATAAAACCAGTGATACTCTGTCAGGTGATGAAATGATGCATGAAAAATAAACATTTTACAACAAAATAAAAAAACAAATCATGTCTATCAGTTGGCGCGAGCTAGAGAAACAAAACCACTGAATATTAAACCTCGTGACATGGTGGGCCATTCAAAAACATTTAAAATAAAACTAAAGACATTCAAGCGTTTTAATTCCTAATCAAGTGTTTTTTTCACTCATCATTTGGGTTTTCTTAGTGTTTCAAGACAGCACGAGCATTTACATTTATTCAGAGTGAACATGATGCACAAAGTATATATATATAAATATATATATATAAAAAGAAATCCCCGAATTAAAAAAGCTAAATTACCCTCCGCAGCCCAGAATCCATGTGATCGACTCAGCGTTACAGACGTTACACACGGGACGACACGTTGACTCTTTCAGAGACGTGGAGGTGACACACGACGGAGCTTCAAACACTCGAGATCAGCATAAATTAGTAAGTGACCGTTGGAACCTCGTGAAGTTCTCACAGCGTTTCTCTACAGGTTGAAAAGTTTTAAAGTCAGTAATTGGTTCATTAAACGTTTCACATGGTTAGCTTTATCTAGACGGGACGCGCGGCCTCGAGGACGCTTCTTTATTCTAATAAAACCTCCTCCATGATAACCCCTCAATGTGATGTCAACACCGTACGATTCATTTATATATATATTATATCAGGGTTCCTTCTTTCATCATCCAGGACTCATTCTTTGTGGAAATCAAAAGTTAAGTTGCATTTTAACGATGTCAGAATCAGCGGTGGCGTTGGGGGCGGGGCTTCACAGCGTCGGAGGCTTCAGGCCGTACTTCCTCGCCACTTCCGTCTGGGCGTACGCGGCGTCGCACAGCGAGTACAGATGAGCCATCTCCATCTCGGACTTGGCCAGGTTGATCGCCTTGTGGAACATGTCGATGGCCCGGTCCAGGTTCCCCCTGGAGGAGGAGGAAGAGGAGGAGGAGGAAGGTTACTTCAAGCTCTCCACAGTCTACCACCCTGTGGCTGGAGGCCGGTCGTGGTTCTCACCTTTGAACCTCGATGGTTCCCATAGTTTCGTAGGCGAAGTCACATTTGTTGTCGATCTCGATGGCCTTGCCGATGAGCTCCAGACCCAAGTCCAGGTCCTGCTTCCACTGGAGCTGCAACAGCCTGGAACCACAGCCAACGCTTACCACCAAGCACGGGACACTCAAGTTACCTATATCACTCTGGTACTCGTGTGAAACGAGTATTAACTCAGTTTATAGGTTCAAATAAGTTTTACTGACGATGGTTATCCATCAATATTCAGTAGAACATGTGATCATGACGTCATCATGTTCCTCTCGTCTCTGATCTGTGATTATGGACTTTGTAAACAACCAATCAGTGTTTAGACCAGGTAGATAAGGTAGATGATACGTTCTCATGGTGCGTTCAGGCTCTGCTCAGTGAACATGAGGACTGAAGGTAATGATGACGTTCTCATGGTGCCTTCAGGCTCTGCTCAGTGAACATGAGGACTGAAGGTAATGATGACGTTCTCATGGTGCCTTCAGGCTCCGCTCAGTGAACATGAGGACTGAAGGTAATGACGTTCTCATAGTGCGTTCATGCTCTGCTCAGTGAACATGAGGACTGAAGGTAGATGATACGTTTTCATGGTGCATTCAGGCTCTGCTCAGTGAACATGAGTACTGAAGGTGAATGATAACGTTCTCATGGTGCGTTCAGGCTCTGCTCAGTGAACATGAGGACTGAAGGTAATGATGACGTTCTCATGGTGCGTTCAGGCTCTGCTCAGTGAACATGAGTACTGATGGTAGATGATAACATTCTCATGGTGCGTTCAGGTGTAATCTAGTCAAATATAGTGTTAGAATAAACCCAGATGTTTTCTCATGAATATAAACTAGATGTTATAGATGAATTATGAACCGTTAGCTCATTACACTTCGTCAACACTGGTGATTAATATGACAGTTACATATTTTATTTACTTATTATTTGATTTGTGTGTTTATGACGATATCGACGAACAGGTGGTTGAATTACTTCCTCAGGGAGGTTGTGAAAAACAAAGTGGAGCTGGTGTGTTTCTGAGCCTCTCCTCCTGAAACGGGAGCAACACTGACCCCTTGTGGACGTAAGTGGTAGCGTTGTCCGGTTCCAGCTCAATGCACTTGTCGTACATCTCGTCCGCTTTCCCAAACTGCTGCTGGTCGGTCAGAGCCTGAAGGACAAAGAGTCCAGACATCAAGACCTCCAGCTGAGCCTTCCTATATTAACGAGAGTCCAGTAACGGCGTCCGCACCTGAGCGTAAAGCGCGTAGCCCTCTGCGCACTTGGCGAACCTCCGGATGACGTCCTCGAAGCCGTCCATGGCCGTCTGCACCTGAGACGGGTTGTTCCCCGTGTACGCCTGTCTGTACTGAGGGAGCGGAGCGTTACGCAACAGGAGGCGTCTCCAGGTGAGCTGCGGGCGCTCTCGAGCGTTCCGACTCACCAGAGCGAAGCACTTCTGAGCCTGAGCCAGAGCCGAGTCGGGCCGCAGCAGGATGCACTCGTCGAAGTCGCCCACCGCCTCGTCCACCTGGTCCAGCAGGATCTTCAGCTGAGAGGAAAAGATCGACTTCAGAGAGCGGAGGACAGCGACAATATATCAACGCACCTGAAGGAGGAGGAAGTGACCTCGTGCTTAAACATGCTGCTACGGCTAAGAGCCAACGGGGCGCCACGGGGACTCACTATCGCCCTCTAGAGGTACGAGTGGTATTACAGGGCGGGGCGCACCGTGAACCGCTCGACCTACCTGACCTCTGTGGTGGTACACATCGGGGTTCCTCGTGTCAATCTCGGCAGCCATGTTGAAATCTTGAGTGGAGAGCATGGGCTGCTGCTGCTGCATGTACATGCTGCCCCGCTTGATCAGAGCGTTGGCTCGCAGCTACAGACACGCAGAGGAACAACAGACGGTCAGGAAACAACAGACGGGAAGTCAAACAACAGACGGGAAGTCAAACAACAGACATGAAGTCAAACAACAGACGGGAAGTCAAACAACAGACGGGAAGTCAAACAACAGACGGGAAGTCAAACAACAGACATGAAGTCAAACAACAGACGGGAAGTCAAACAACAGACATGAAGTCAAACAACAGACATGAAGTCAAACAACAGACATGAAGTCAAACAACAGACATGAAGTCAAACAACAGACATGAAGTCAAACAACAGACATGAAGTCAAACAACAGACATGAAGTCAAACAACAGACATGAAGTCAAACAACAGACATGAAGTCAAACAACAGACGGGAAGTCAAACAGACGGGAAGTCAAACAACAGACGGGAAGTCAAACAACAGACGGGAAGTCAAACAACAGACGGGAAGTCAAACAACAGACATGAAGTCAAACAACAGACATGAAGTCAAACAACAGACATGAAGTCAAACAACAGACGGGAAGTCAAACAACAGACATGAAGTCAAACAACAGACGGGAAGTCAAACAACAGACATGAAGTCAAACAACAGACGGGAAGTCAAACAACAGACATGAAGTCAAACAACAGACAGTCCCTGCTGGTCCTGGTCTAGTCCCTGCTGGTCCTGGTCTAGTCCCTGCTGGTCCTGGTCTAGACCCTGCTGGTCCTGGTCTAGACCCTGCTGGTCCTGGTCTAGTCCCTGCTGGTCCTGGTCTAGTCCCTGCTGGTCCTGGTCTAGACCCTGCTGGTCCTGGTCTAGTCCCTGCTGGTCCTGGTCTAGACCCTGCTGGTCCTGGTCTAGTCCCTGCTGGTCCTGGTCTAGACCCTGCTGGTCCTGGTCTAGACCCTGCTGGTCCTGGTCTAGTCCCTGCTGGTCCTGGTCTAGTCCCTGCTGGTCCTGGTCTAGATCCTGCTGGTCCTGGTCTAGACCCTGCTGGTCCTGGTCTAGTCCCTGCTGGTCCTGGTCTAGAACCTGCTGGTCCTGGTCTAGACCCTGCTGGTCCTGGTCTAGTCCCTGCTGGTCCTGGTCTAGACCCTGCTGGTCCTGGTCTAGTCCCTGCTGGTCCTGGTCTAGTCCCTGCTGGTCCTGGTCTAGACCCTGCTGGTCCTGGTCTAGTCCCTGCTGGTCCTGGTCTAGTCCCTGCTGGTCCTGGTCTTGGTCCTGGTCTAGACCCTGCTGGTCCTGGTCTAGACCCTGCTGGTCCTGGTACCTTGACGTTGGCGTCCTGCATGTCGATCACGCGGTCCAGGTCGGGCTGCGCCGCCGTGGCGTTGCCGATCAGCAGGTAGAAGGTGGCCCTGAGCAGCAGCGCCTCGGCCGTGAAGCGGCCCTCAGAATCCACCTCCTTGGAGCACTCGCTGATGATCTTGTCGTAGTTCTCCTCCTCCATGAACTGCCGGGCCTTCAGGTAGGAGGAGCTAACGCCAGAGACACGAGGAGTTAGTTCATAAAGAGATGAACACGAGGAGTTCATAAAGAGATGAACACGAAGAGTTCATAAAGAGATGAACACGAGGAGTTCATAAAGAGATGAACACGAGGAGTTCATAAAGAGATGAACACGAGGAGTTCATAAAGAGATGAACACGAGGAGTTAGTTCATAAAGAGATGAACACGAGGAGTTAGTTCATAAAGAGATGAACACGAGGAGTTAGTTCATAAAGAGATGAACACGAGGAGTTCATAAAGAGATGAACACGAGTTCATAAAGAGATGAACACGAGGAGTTCATAAAGAGATGAACACGAGGAGTTCATAAAGAGATGAACACGAGGAGTTAGTTCATAAAGAGATGAACACGAAGAGTTCATAAAGAGATGAACACGAGGAGTTAGTTCATAAAGAGATGAACACGAGGAGTTCATAAAGAGATGAACACGAGGAGTTCATAAAGAGATGAACACGAGGAGTTAGTTCATAAAGAGATGAACACGAGGAGTTCATAAAGAGATGAACACGAGGAGTTCATAAAGAGATGAACACGAGGAGTTCATAAAGAGATGAACACGAGGAGTTCATAAAGAGATGAACACGAGGAGTTAGTTCAAAAAGAGATGAACACGAGGAGTTCATAAAGAGATGAACACGAGGAGTTAGTTCATAAAGAGATGAACACGAGGAGTTAGTTCAAAAAGAGATGAACACGAGGAGTTAGTTCATAAAGAGATGAACACGAGGAGTTAGTTCAAAAAGAGATGAACACGAGGAGTTAGTTCATAAAGAGATGAACACGAGGAGTTCATAAAGAGATGAACACGAGGAGTTAGTTCATAAAGAGATGAACACGAGGAGTTAGTTCATAAAGAGATGAACACGAGTTAGTTCATAAAGAGATGAACACGAGGAGTTAGTTCATAAAGAGATGAACACGAGGAGTTAGTTCATAAAGAGATGAACACGAGGAGTTAGTTCATAAAGAGATGAACACGAGGAGTTAGTTCATAAAGGACCCACAACTTCAGATAATCAAGTGAAGAACATCTCACAAACATCTACCTGTCTGTCTGTCTCCCTACCTACCACTCTACCTGTCTGTCTCCCTACCTACCACTCTACCTGTCTGTCTACTCATCACCAGTCGTCCAGCAGCCGGTATCTTAACAGCAGCCATGTTGATATTTTAGGGGGCGTGTCTTGAGAGTGATGAAGACTTGGAGACTTTCATGATGCTAAACACTTCACCTGGAGAAGAGTCGGCGACACCGAGCTCAGTTTACGGTCGTTTAAGAACCCGCCGGACTCGAACCCCCAACCTCTCGGCTTCAGACCCTCTCTGACCTCTCGGTGACCTCGGCCGCCTCGCCCTCTTTGTCCTTGTCCTCGTCCTTCTTCTCGCCCTTCTGCAGCGCCTGTGAGATGATGTCATCGGTGAACGAGCTGAAGTAGGATTTGATGAACTGGGGGGACGGCATCATCGGCTCGCGGCTCTGAAAGAAAGGCGACAGGTTCAGGGCGACAGGTCAAAGGAGTCACGCGTCTCCCACGATGCGTCTCCTCAACTTGACCTTCTTCTTGATCTCAAACTCAGATCCAGGGACTTATTTTGATATATTAGTCGCAGTTTGAGACACAACTGAGACGCCACGCTGTGAACCCAGAGGGACTTCTCCAGAGGTCAACCCGTCTGTCTGCCTGTCATGTATATATACACATATATACACTAGTGCTGTGAAAAATAACGTGTTAACTCAGTTAATTCAATCACAGGTTTAACTAGTTATTTTTTTTTAACGCATTTAACGCATGCGCAGAATGAGCTTCCAATCCGTCTGTTGTTGGTCGCCGGGACGAAAAAAAAGTCACTTGCAAAATGAGCTTCCAATCCACCACTTCAATCTGAACTCTGTCCGCTCTCATGCAGACGGTCTGTTCATCGGTAATGATCCTTCCACAGGTTCACCTCCGGAAACCTTGTTACGACTTTTACTTCCTGTAGATCAGGGTCTCAACACGTCGATCGCGGCCAGTCGATCGCGGCGTAGTGTTGGTAGATCGCATGACATTAAAGAGATTGGCCCGCCCCCTGACATGTTCTCTAGAGCACATCTTTGTTCTTTTATTAAACTAAACGTCTGTTGTTGATCGTATCTCCACAGCAGCATGTCATCTCTGTCTCTACGCGTTGCGTTAACACTTATCGATCTCCGTCTGGCGCGCCACAGAGCTCCGTCGCGCGCATCGACCGAGCAAAAAAAAGTCACTTGTCAATCTGTCCACGGGTTGGTTTCAGCTTTTGCAGTGGTGTCATGTCCCTTTTTCATCGGCCCCCAGTTCATGAAAGAAAACACAGTCAGTTTGCCCTGCAGCAGCTGCTAGAGGAAGACTAGAGGCCTTTAGATTGTATCATGGTGGAGTTAATGGTTGACAAACAAGAGAAAATGTTCTGTTTAACCCTCCTGTTACCTTTACATTTACTAACATATTTTACCTCGGGGTCAATTTGACCCCAGCAATTAAAACCTCCAGAAAATTATTAGAATTAATATTGCTTCCCAAGTTTAAGTGTGAGGTACTTTATGTTTGTTTGTTGACTACCTAAATAGCCCTTTAAATAAATAAAAAGTTGATATTTCTGATATGTTTGACACAGTGAAAACAGCCTGGGGTCAAATTGACCCCAAAGAACACCGACATTAAACATTGAATGGGGTCAAATTGACCCGAAAGGTAACAGGAGGGTTAAACATTCTGTTTAGGATGAAGATGTATTAATGTTCCATATGGAAGAAAACTGCTAAATAACTGCTGAGTTGCAGCACCATTGTATAGAAGAATGTATAAATGTATATATCCGTCTTTTGTCATAAATCTCTATGTTCTCACAAAATATACCGAGAATATCGGTAATATGTGATTAATCATGATTAATCCACAAAAACCTGTGATTAATCCGATTAAAAATGTTAATCGTTTCACAGCCCTAATATACACATATACACACACAGTCCATAATCTTCCCAAACATAAATAATGAGGTTAGCTCTGTTGTCTGCTTGACAGCGTGCTCCTCAGGTACCTTGTACTTGTCTTTGGCCTTCTCCTTCCCCAGGTGCTTCAGCACCTTGTCTGCCAGCAACATGCTCTGCTGGTTCTGGAAGGCCTCGAGGATGCACACCGCCGTGACGTCTGCAAGAAGAGGCCAAGTACAACCACCGTCAGCGCCGCCGCCGTCAGCAGCGCCGGTGAACTCGTGGAACTGCCGACTCAGCGGGGAGGCGGCGACTCACCTTCTAGACATTCCTTCTTGTTGTCGAGCTTCTCCAGAGCTTTGGCTCTCCTGAACAGAGCCTTCACGTAACGCGGGTTCATGGCCACGGCCTCGCAGCAGTCCTGGACCACTTCGGTCCATTTCATCTGAAACGAGATGTTCCGAGTCCTCAGACTGAACCCCGATTGTAAAACACTCCTGACTCTGGAACAAGAAGCTCAGAGAAACACTTCTAAACGTCTCTAAATGTGACACGAATAAAACCTCCAGTCCAACAAGAAGAGTGTAAAGATCTGAGATGATTTAAAGAGGAGAGACGATGGAGTGAAGACGCTTCAGGTCCCCTGAGGACCAACAGGCTGCCCGGAGAGCGCCTGAACCCAACACAACCTCTGGAGATGCTCCAATGTGAAGATACACAAACTCATCAACAAGACTCATGACACCACAGGACTGAATACTGACATCAACAGCCCCAAATACTAGGGTATACTGTGGTGTATACTGTATACTATGGTGTATACTGTAGTGTATACTGTGGTGTATACTGTATACTGTGGTGTATACTGTACTGTGGTGTATACTGTAGTGTATACTGTACTGTGGTGTATACTGTAGTGTATACTGTAGTGTATACTGTACTGTGGTGTATACTGTAGTGTATACTGTGGTGTATACTGTACATGTCTATACTTCATATATCAACAAGGGGAGCCGGCCCACCCACCAGCTGCTCGAAGGCGGCGGCTCGGTTCTGGTAGAAGGTGGACAGGTCGGTCTTCTGCTCCGCGGGGCAGAGCGCGATGGCCTCCGTGTAGCACTGGATGGCGTTCTCGTACTTGCCGGCCTTGAAGTATTTGTTGCCCTTGTTCTTGGCTGCTTGGGCTCGGTCCAACGGGCTCTGGGGGGAGAGGGGCGGAGCGGGAAGACGGCGTGAAGACGACGTTCAGGACTCGGTCGGCTCACTCGGAGCTCGACTTATTGTTTAGTTCAATTAAACTAAAGCTTTCTAAAACTATTAAAGTTTCTCCACAAAGAATCACATAAAACATTTTTTTATATACATTCTTTAATTCTCGTTTAATCTATTGTACTATTGTATGAGGGTTTACTTTGTACCTCAGTTTGTCTCGTTGACTTTCTGCTGTTTTGCTTGTTAGTAAACGCAAGACAAAAATTATAAATTAATACATGAATAAGTTGTTATTTAAGAAGTGCGTTCAGACGCTTCTTACAAATAAAGAAATTCAGCATCTAAAAAAGCATAAAAAACAACTAATTGATAAAAATATATATATTTAATCACTTTGTTTTTAAAAGCCAGTTATTTATTTTTGTTTTTAAAAGCCATAGTTATTTATTTTCCTTACATCTAGAAAATGAAGCAGGGATTCAAAACATGCCAGAAGACCTTAAGACGTCTCTTAATAATACATATTGTATACTATACTCTTAGAATGTATACGTTTACATTATTATAATATAAACTTGTTATACGACATCTCATATCCCTCACTCTATCATAATGTACCATGTACTTAATATTATTAAACCGTTAGCACTGACTTGTTGACTCTGCTGATGTGAATCTCACCGCGGCTCCTTTCTATTTGCATCTATAATTTAAGTTTATCGCTCCTATTATTAATTTCTATTTTATTGGTATGTTTGACCCGTCTGTCTCAATCAGAATCTCCTTTGTTGGCCAAGTATGTGAACACACAGGAGGAGCTTTTGTAGCTCAGTGGGTCGTCCTGCAACCCCACGGTTGTCGGTTCGATCCCCGCTCTCCCCATTAGTTGCAAGTCGAAGTGTCCTTGAGCAAGGCACTGAACCCCCAGTTGCTTCCCGGGCGCATCACTGCAGCCCACTGCTCCTTAATAACTACGGATGGGTTAAATGCAGAGAACTAATTTCCCCTTAGAGATTAATAAAAGTATATATTATTAAAGTCCTCACACGGAGAAATATCGTCTAGAAACACAAGACAGATGGAACAATTAAGGAAAATAGACAGATTATATATATATATTTGTTTAAAGGTCTATGTATTTGCCGATACATCGTGTACATACAGTCTATAGACTATGTTATCGAGGTTATGTCCTCATGTGCTCCTGTAGTTTATATACAGGATGTGCATATGTGCAGGATTCATATAGAAAGTGAAAGTATATAAACCAATTACAATAATTGTGCATTTAAAGCTTGTACAATTATCATATCTGAAAGTATAATATATGGTAATACACAATATACACAAGCTGGAGACATTTAACCGTTTGCTCTGCAGCTGGTTCACCTGGCTAGCCGCTAGTTAGCAGCTAGCCAGGTGAACCAGCTGCAGCTAATCCACTGAGCGCGTCCCTGACAGTCGGTGTCCTTGACGACGCGGTAACGTAAGCGACGCGTTAATCCCGCACAGTGTCGCGTGTGTGAGGGGGGAGGGGAGGGGGGGGAGGGGGGCCCCGGGCCTCCGGTCGCGTTACCATGCTCTCCAGCTCGCGCCGCAGCGCCTCCGCGGCGTCGGGGCCCTGCGCCGGGCTCGCGCTGCCTTCCGGCGTCGTCCGCTCCCCGGGCCGCTTGCCGGAGTCCTTGTCGGCCCGGCGGCGGCTCCACAGGTACAGGGCCCCGGCCCCCAGCGCGAGCGGGGCCCCGACCAACAGGGCCAGCTGCCAGCGGGGGAGCCCGGCCGCGCACTGCGGCTCGACTGGCTTAGACGCGGCCATTGATCCACGAGCGAGCGGTCGTTAGCCAGCAGGAGGACAGCGTGAGCGCGCGCCGCTTCTTCTTCTTCTTCTTCCTGTGTTTCTGAGGTCACAGGCGCCGCAAGGCATCATGGGATACTGGAGGTATCCGCGGAGCTGTGTGTAGTTGTAGTACCGACATTCTTCTTCTTCTGTGTGTTTTATGTTAGATTACGATGCTAACGTGCAGGTGCACACTGCCACCTACAGGGCCGGAGTGCTTAGGACAGGATGCGGTTTGAAATAAAAATAAATATAACAAATTAAATACATACAAATATGTATCCCTAGACAAACAACATAATATACATATTCACACAGACTGTAGTTTAACAATAATTATATTAATAACACAAATGTAAATAAAAATAACAATAATTATCCAGAGACAACATATATTTGTCTCTATATTATTATTATTAAATTACCAATATCTGAGTCACTCATATCATATTACCATAATGCATCTTAGCAACTGAAAAGTATATGTATGTATATATATAAATATAAATATATTTTTATATGTATATATATATATATTTATATATTTATTGTTGAGATCAAAACTTTTAACTTTAGAATTAGAACCACTCGTTCTCCTCGGGGCCAAAAGTCCATGTTTCCATCAAAGGGCCCAAAAATCATAATTTTAATTTTTCCCCCCAATATTATTAGAATTGTTTTAGATTTATTAAAACATCTTCTTATTAAAACCTGAGTGTAAATATTTGATAAAAGAATAACCAGTTAAAGTATATGTGCCTCTTTTATAAGTGATGTATTCGTTTTATAATGTTCTTGAAATCATGTGAGTAGTTCACAGGTCATGTGATGCAACACTTAAACTATTTAATCAGCAGTAGATGATCATTTATGTGTGTTTGTGTGTTTATTTTGTGTGGATTCATAACTTCATGTTTTGTATTTTGTGTAAAGTCAATAAATAATGTAAATAAAGTCTCAAGTTTAATTCTGTGCTTCATGAACTTCTAAACTCTAATAAATTCTTTTATAACTTATTCAACCGTGAATGTGTACCTGGAGGAGGGAAGCTTACTGTATTTAATAAATAAAGTATGCAATTAACTAAAGAAAATATAGAAAACAAGTTTAGGCATTTTTTTATTTTTTCCTATTTTTATACATAAATAGTTAAATAAAACTGCATATTAATAAATAATTAAGAAATAATAATTTCAATAATTAAATCAAATGTATATATCTACTGTAATAAGTATTTGGTGCAGGTAATGCATCAATATGCAGGGACATATGCAAGGGTTCTGTTTGTGGACTTCAGCTCTGCATTCAACACGATCATCCCGGAGGTTCTACAACCCAAACTCTCCCAGCTCGCCGTGCCAGCCCCCACCTGCCGGTGGATCACAAACTTCCTGACAGACAGGACGCAGCAGGTGAGGCTGGGAAAAACCACATCCAGCACCCGGACCATAAGCACTGGCGCCCCCCAGGGATGTGTGCTCTCTCCACTGCTCTTCTCCCTCTACACCAACGACTGCACCTCAGAGGACCCGTCTGTTAAGCTCTTGAAGTTCGCAGACGACACAACGGTCATCGGCCTCATCAGGAACGGTGACGAGTCTGCGTACAGACGGGAGGTTGAACGGCTGGTCCTCTGGTGTGGACAGAACCACCTGGAGCTGAACAAGCTCAAGACTGTGGAGATGACAGTGGACTTCAGGAGGAGCCCCCCAACACTACCCCCGCTCACCATACAAAATAGCACTGTTCCTGCGGTGGAGACCTTCAAGTTTCTGGGATCCACAATCTCCCGGGACCTGAAGTGGGCCTCCAACATTAACACCATCCGCAAAAAGGCCCAGCAGAGGCTGTACTTTCTGCGCCAGCTCAGGAAGTTCAACCTGCCTCAGGAGCTGCTGATCCTTTTTTACTCCGCCATCATCCAGTCTGTCCTCTGCTCTTCCATCACTGTGTGGTTTGGATCGGCCACCAAACAGGACAGAGTCAGACTACAGCGGATCGTCAGGTCTGCAGAAAGAACCATTGGTTCCAGCCTCCCCTCCATTCTGGACTTGTACACCACCAGAGTCAGGAAGTGGGCAGGAAAGATCACTGCAGACCCTTCACACCCTGGACACAAGCTGTTCCAACTCCTGCCCTCTGGTAGGCGCTACAGAGCACTGTACGCCAAAACCACCAGACACAGAAATAGCTTCTTTCCACTGGCCGTCACCATGATGAACAATTAATCAGACTCTTCCATCTGCACTATCTGCACTTTTTGACTACTGTCTTTAATGTCTTTTTTATATTTATCCCGCTTATTGTATATTGTGTGTGTGTATAAGTACGGAAGAGCAAAGTGTAACCGGAGTCAAATTCCATGTATGTGCAAACCTACATGGCCATTAAAGCTGATTCTGATTCTGATTCTGATATAATTCTGTATTTCTCATGGTGTCATCGACTCATCGTTCATCATTGTGAATATAGAAATAAGCAGTAATGTGAATGTGGTTTCATTTCTATATCAATGTACATTATTATTACTTCATTCATCCTGGTTCCACCAAAGTGAGTTACAGGATCAGGATAATAGATAATAATATATAATCATAGTTCATGTTTCATTGTTGACGTCTTTGTGCTTCCAGCCTCACGTCTATAATTCACGGAGCAATAATAACAAGTATTCAAAGTTATTCAAATCCCATAATAACAAAGGGAGTGCAGAGACAATAACAACAATAACAAGCTTGTGATGTCATGACACTCACACAACAAGTGGTGCATGAAGTCTGTTTAAAATAGGATTTAATGTGAACATCTATTTATTTATGTCACAATATGTTGAATTTTAGTTTCGCATTGTCAATCTTAATATATATAATTATATAATGAGGTGTATTTAATTGTGTGTTGAGTGTAGAGCACGTGAAACAGACAGGTTCTGAAGAGGAAAACAACACTTCATGTCTTTATTCAATTAAAAAATAAAACAATAATAAATACTTCAATAAATCAATAAATACACAACTTAATGAATACATTTACAAATAAATAAATATACATATATATACCCAAAACATAAAATGACAATTAAAAATATATAACTAAAAAATAACAAATAAAACACTTTTTTTCTTTCCAAGTTGTTTTCCTTGTTTGGCCGGAAGTCCCTTTGTGCTTCTTCCACCGTACTTCCGGTCTGGAGAAGTGGACGAAGATGTCTTGCAGACAGCGGACGTGCGGGAGGTCCCGGTCCCGGTGGATGGAAAGCCAGCGGGCGGAGTGAAAGTGCACACGTGGAACGGCAGACACGCGAGACTGACGCGCGCGGCAGCCAATGAGATGACGGGCCAGTGACGACACCTCCCCTCTGTGGACCAATGGGAGAGCTGCACTGGGAGGCGACATCGGAGCGGCTGGGAGTCGGAAAGATTTGGATAACAAATAAATAAATAAAAAGGAGGTCTGGAGGTCTGAAGGTTCTGACGGTTCTGGAGGTCTGGAGGTCTGGAGGCTGCCCGGAACCGAACCCGGACCCGGAGGACTCGGATCTGCTGTTTACTTCAAGTCCCGCTGAGTTTAGAGGAAATATCTGGATTGTGTCATCAGAAAGAAGATGCTTTGATTTCAGGCTTAATATACTAAAGTACCACTAGTACTACCACTAGTACCACTAGTACTACTAGTACTACCACTAATACTACCACTAGTACTACCACTAGTACTACCACTAATACTACCACTAGTACTACTGAAGTTGTTCATCTCCAGAGACAGACATACCTCGGTAAGACCCCCTTCTTTACTTCTTTCCACTAGTTCTACTATTCAGTACTTATTAATACATGAATATAGTACACACATAGTACACATATAGTACACACATAGTACACATATAGTACACACATAGTACACACATAGTACATACATAGTACATACATAGTACACACATAGTACATACATAGAACACACATAGTACATACATAGAACACACATAGTACATACATAGTACACACATTGAGTTTTTACTTCATGGATATCGGACACAAAACGTTAAAAGTGTGTGATGAACTAAAGGATGAAGTGTTCCTTCATGTGATGATGAATGTTTATGATAAACTGAAGGATGAAGTGTTCCTTCATGTGATGATGAATGTTTATGATGAACTGAAGGATGAAGTGTTCCTTCATGTGTTGATGAATGTTTATGGTAAACTGAAGGATGAAGTGTTCCTTCATGTGATGAATGTTTATGATAAACTGGAGGATGAAGTGTTCCTTCATGTGATGAATGTTTATGATAAACTGGAGGATGAAGTGTTCCTTCATGTGATGAATGTTTATGATAAACTGAAGGATGAAGTGTTCCTTCATGTGATGATGAATGTTTATGATAAACTGAAGGATGAAGTGTTCCTTCATTTGATGATGAATGTTTATGATAAACTGGAGGATGAAGTGTTCCTTCATGTGATGATGAATGTTTATGATAAACTGGAGGATGAAGTGTTCCTTCATGTGATGATGAATGTTTATGATAAACTGAAGGATGAAGTGTTCCTTCATGTGATGAATGTTTATGATAAACTGGAGGATGAAGTGTTCCTTCATGTGATGATGAATGTTTATGATAAACTGAAGGATGAAGTGTTCCTTCATGTGATGATGAATGTTTATGATAAACTGGAGGATGAAGTGTTCCTTCATGTGATGAATGTTTATGATAAACTGAAGGATGAAGTGTTCCTTCATGTGATGATGAATGTTTATGATAAACTGAAGGATGAAGTGTTCCTTCATGTGATGATGAATGTTTATGATAAACTGGAGAATGAAGTGTTCCTTCATGTGATGATGAATGTTTATGATAAACTGGAGGATGAAGTGTTCCTTCATTTGATGATGAATGTTTATGATAAACTGGAGGATGAAGTGGGGGAGGCGTTGAATCAGGTCACAAGACTGTTTGGATCGCTGAAGTGTCGAGATTAGGGAGCGATTGCCATGGCGAGCGACTGAAGTGGTTCCCTCCGTCTGGAGAGGTCACATGACGCAGACGAGCTCGTCCCTCAAAAGGTTCCTTTGTGGTCCGTCAGCCACAGCACAAGAGATTATTATTATTATTAATATTATTATCACTACTGATGCTGTGATTAATAATAAGGTGAATAACGCTTCGTTATTCTCTCTATTCATATTTACAGTGCGACCCACAATGGATGAAAGGAAGCGCAGCAGAAAGAGAGAGTTTGCTTTTGATCGTTTCTCTTTTTTTAATCCCTTGAGGATGAGCAGCAGCAGCTGATGACACGCTTCACCTGCTATGATTATGATTATAGGACAGTCAGTACATAAACTATGCAGTTATTTAGTCAAAAGGATCATTTTATTTGTTTCAGAGGACTTTTATCACATTTATATCTACCTAATGGTTCAAATAAAGGCGCTTAATTTACGGATTCAGATTAAAGCACAATAATTAGATTCTTCTTCTTTTATTATTAGATATTTACTGGACTATGTTTTTTTATTTATATATTGTTATTTAAATAAATGTATATATATTTATCCGGATTTAAATTAATAATTATTCATGAATTAATTACATTTTCTTTTTGATCTAAATAATCCAACCGTGCAATACTCTGTTACTGTAAGATCTTTGTTTATTTATATATTTAACTATATTCATATTTTTGTATTTAGAGACATCTTTCTCTCGATAAATGTGTACGGAGGTCAGCACACACACACACACACACACACACGCACACGCACACGCACACACACACACGCACACGCACACGCACACACACACACTATGACTCTTTAACTTAATTTCTTCTTTTCTCTTCTCGTTTCTAAAAAGAATTCACATCTCTGCAACTTGTCTGAATCGATCTTGACGTAAAGTCCTTTTGACTTTACGTCTCATGGGGTCATCGGACCCTATGAGACGGCATAGATCCTATCTGCCTGATGGATCGTCTGGGTCGTGGAATTCCTGCTCATGACTACGCCACTGTCCTGTTGAGACTCCGCCCACTCCTCCTCCCCACCGCCATCTGCCTGATGGATCGTGGAGGTCTCCATCGTGGAATATGCCTACTATGAACTATTCATACACTCTGTCATATTCATTGAATGTATTTTAACTCTAAATCTGTCCTTCTGTACACATTACATCTATTGCATCTGTCCATCCTAGGAGAGGGATCCTCCTCTGTTGCTCTCCTCCAGGTTTCTTCCCTTTTTTTCCCCCTGAAGGGTTATTTGGGAGTTTTTCCTGGTCCGATGTGAGGTTTTGGGGCAGGGATGTCTATGTGTACAGATTGTAAAGCACTCCGAGACAAATTTGTAATTTGTGAAATTGGGCTATACAAATAAACTGAATTGAATTGAATTTAAAATAAAAGCCCCCCCCCCCCCCCCGTAGGGCCCCGTGGCGTGATGGGCAGCTTCCAGGGCCACGTGCTGCCCGGCAGCTTCTTCCTGCTGGCGGCCGTGTGGTGGGCGGGGAAGTGCTCGCTGTGGCGCGCCTCCCGCAGGAGCAAGAGCCTGGGCTCCACCCGGCTGGCCAGCAGAACCTCACAGCGCCGCCTGGAGGTGGCGGAGGGCGCCGTCGTTCTCTTCTTCTCCTTCGTGGGTGAGCAGGAACACAAAGAAACGAGTTATAAAAGATCTAAACTTCCAGAACTTTAACGAGTACGCTCTGACGCTAACGCGCGATCACAGCTCTGACTCTTTAATTACGTTTAATTACGTTTGATTAAAGCGAGACTGTCACCGGGCAGATTGGAGATTCTCTTTCATTCCAGAGGAAAGAAAACTTCTTTGTTTGTTTATGTCTGTAGATTACGGAACGCCTCATTTGCATATTTAAACATAACATTTCATAACACTTGTAACACAATAACTACCCTTAATGTGAGTGATGACGTGTCATGTGATGTCTATGAGGTCATGTTGTGGCTCCTCCCCTTAATGTGAGTAAAGTGGTGTCATGTGATGTCTATGAGGTCATGTTGTGACTCCTCCCCTTCAGGGATGCTGGCGGAGCAGTTTGCTGCGGGCGGTCCGAGGCTCCGCCTCTACGACTCCTCCCACTGGGAGCAGCTGATGAACTGGCAGCACGCCACCATGTACCTGTTCTTCGGGCTGGCGGGCGCAGTGGCGCTGGTCGTCCACACCACGGAGGCCACGCCCCTCGCTCTGGACCGGCTGATGCTGGCGGTGGCTTTCTTTAACGAGGGTGAGAGTTATTTAAGACCTCATGTTGTCTTCATCGACACAACGCTGTTGATGATGATTCATTAATGTATACATCACAAACCGGATATTATGTAACAATATCGTTACAACATTGTTACACTATTGTAACAATAGTAACACTATTGTTACAACATTGTTGTAACACTGTTATTTCACTGTTGTTACAATGTTGTTACAATGTTACAATGTTAGGGTTGGTATTCGATGACATTTAGCTACTTGAAGTGTGTATTGACTCTTCTCTCTGTTGTTTGTGTCCATGACGTCACTTACGTAGTTATTTAAAGTTATTTTTGTTGCATTCATACCGTACAGTTTATCCTTTTATATTTTATATTAAGAATATTGTATTCACCTTGTTTAAGGACGAACACATTAAATGATAAAATACACAGAATAAAGTCAACAAGGCCACAAACAAACAACTCAAATAAACAACAATGAGCATAAAAGGATGTAAACAAAGGTCTCGTCCCGAGGGTCAGGACCACCAACTCCAGATTTAAGAGACGCTCCCAAATAATCCAACAAGGACTTTGCATCTTGTAAAATGACTTCCGTCTCGTTCCTCCAATGATAAGAGATCTCCTCGAAAAGATGAAGAACTTCAGAACCAGGCCAGAGACCCGTAGCCCTTAGAGTCCACACGAGGACCCGGTTCTGATGGCTGTGGTGCTCCTGCAGGGTTCCTGTTCTTCTTCCACCTCCACGGCAGGAGCCCGCTGGACGTCCACGTGCACCACCTGCTGCTCTTCGCCATCTTCGGCGCCGCCCTGGTGGCGTTCCTGGAGGTCTTCCACCGAGGGAACGCGGCCCTGGAGCTGCTGCGCTGCAGCCTGACCCTCCTGCAGGGCAGCTGGTTCTGGCAGGTAAAGACCGGGGGGGCGTGGCCAGTCGCTCATTAATGGGCGTGACCAGTCACTCATTGGTGGGCGTGGCCAGTCGCTCATTGGTGGGCGTGGCCAGTCGCTCGTTGGTGGGCGTCGCCGCGTGAACACAAAACCTTCTTGCTTCTCTCTGGCTGCAGATCGGGTTCGTGCTGTACCCCCCCAGCGGCCCGGCGTGGGACCTGGAGGACCACGACAACGTGATGTTCGTCACCATGTGCTTCTCCTGGCACCTCGCCGTCGCCTTGCTGCTCGTGAGCGCCGTCTACTGGACCGTCAGCTGGTGAGACCCACGAGAGTCCGTCAGGATCCAGTCTGCTCATGTGGAACATCTACCGAGACAGAACTCTGTGTAGAAGGACCGGGAAGTTAAGGTTCTGGATTTAGGAACAACTCAGAAGTAAAAAGGTTCCGACTAGAACAAGGAAGGATCAATCTTTGATAAATGTTCCACCTGAAAACCTTCCAAAGGGTTCTACCGAGAACCCAACATAAAGATACCTAGAACCATCGGTGAAAGGTTCTACCCAAACCTTTAGGTTCTCCAGAACCTTTTCACTCCCTAAGGGTGCCAACAAGAATCTACCAGGGGGGTCCCATTGAGAACCCTTTTATATGCCAAGTGTTTATGGAAATGGAGATTTACAGAGAACCCTTGAACGTGCCATGTTTCACATCTAAGACCCAAAAAGTCTTTAATATTCCACGTTTTTAATCCGAGCGGTTCTCCTCATAGTCTAAGGGTTTAGAACCCGGCCACATGGTAGAACCCCTCCCCCTTCAGGAAGGGATGGGGAACTCTTATTTCATCGAGTGTTTGGACCCAGAGACGGGAAGGCCAGATTCTAAATAAAACAGAGACCCAAAGGGTCCTTCGAGAGAGAGGTCCAACTCAAACTGGGCCAGAGGGTCCTTCTGGGTCTCCGGCCTCGTCGGTTTACGTCAGACCAGAACAAGACATTTGATCCGCTACGATATTCAAATCATGTTCTAGTTATTTTATTCTGTTGAACTGCCCGTGAACTGAATGTGAAGCATCGAAGCAGAGCGCCACCTGGTGGAAGTGTTGGGCGTCTCTGGTCCATGTTTCAGTGTAGTCTGTATTTAAAGACGTTGTTCTTGTCGTTTACGTGTCAGTGGAGGATAGAAACTCGTCTCTCTCTCCGCAGTGCGGTGCGCTCCAGACTGAGGAGGACGCCTCCCATGGAAATGGGTCTTCTGAAGTCCAGAGACCGGGATCCAGAGTCAGAGGACGAGATCTTATGAAGAAGGACCACATTGTGACTCATGAATACATATAGATAGATATATCTATATAGATCTATAGATCTATATCACAATTACAATCAGGGATGTTTGTGTAGGACGTGGACCCACCGGGGCGAGGAGACGTCTCCTGGACTCTTTCCTTGATCATCGTCTCACTGCCTTTTGAATCTTATAGCTTCAGCTCATTGATCTTCACTTTACTGGCCTCATACCTTCATATCCTTTGTTTCTTTATTTGTTACGGATCGCATGCTTGTCTTCTGACTCAGGTCCTGGTGGAACCAGCATCTCAGGTCCTGATTGAACCAGTATCCAGAGCATCTGGTTCTACTTGAAGGCATGACTTTAAAGTTACTGCGGGGAACTTTTCACTGGTCCAGAACCAGGAGCAGACTGTCAGACCCTGGTGCTCAGATACACGACCACTTTAGAACCAACTTTACCACTCTAGTCCACAGGGGGCGCCATCTTTCCTAAAGGCACCCTGGTGTTTAGAGACACTACCACTCTAGTCAACAGGGGGCGCCAGAACCAACACTAGTTAAAGTTCCTCGTAGTAACTTTAAGTTTGTTAAGTGTCTTTTTTGTGTGAGATGTCCACATTGCCAAAAATTCAAAATGAAATAAAACTGTTAAAATGTTTAGATTTTGCTATTTTAAACTATTATTACAGATAATGTTGTGATTGTTGACTGTTATTTAAATGGAATTTTTTTAAACTGTATTTATTCAGCATGGTTTCATGTCTTCAGTGTTTATAAAAACACTTTCATATCTTTAAAAAAGTTATTTTCACAATATCTACAAACATTTAGTGAGGGACTATAACCAGAATGTGTCCTTCTGTAAAATCACATTTAATCACATAAACTTCTCAGCAGGAGTCGTGATGATGTTCCATCACTGAGGAAGTTATTTGACATAATGTAGTTTGATTTATTCGCTTGTCGACATTTTCAAAATAAAAGGAAAATAAATCTTCTGATTTTTTTTCTTTTCTGCATGGAGCTGCAGCACAGAAAGCTTGACTTTATTCCTTATGATCTTTATTAAAAATGTGACTCTTCTAATGTTCTCCCCCTCATGAAGTTAGTATATGTAAATATATATGTATATATTATATTTATTAAATATTATTAAAAAAGGAAAAGAAAATCTTCTGATTTTCTTATATTTTAATTTGTAATAATTGTTTTGCTCTTCTAATGTTCTCCCCTCATAAAGTTAGGACATGTAAATATATAAATGTATTTTATAAAATATTAATAAAAAAAAAGGAAATGCACAAAAACTAAATACATAAAATAAATAAAATGCACCAGGCAGAATGTTAATGAGTGTATTAGTTTGAGAGATTATTTCCCCTGTAAATTAATTGAAGTGGATGAGGTCATAAAGCACCGCTCCCAGGTGAGACTCACCAGGTGGATGCCTGCAGGTAACTCACCTGGAGGCAGCAGCCACGTGACGCGTCGTTATCGGTCCGCTCACACCTGTCACCTGGACCCACCAGCCTCACACACACTTGGACCCTAACCCTCCGGAGGACCCGCAGATGGACAAGCTGAAGTCGGTGTTGAGCGGCGAAGAGGCGCACGCAGAAAACCGGACCATCGCTCAGGTAAAGACCCACTTCCGGCCACGCGCCGCTGAACCTGAGCCAATAATCGATGAATCAATGACGTCCGATCGATCCCCGCAGACCGTGAACGAAGCCTCGACCCTCGGCTGGGGCACGCGCGTGAAGGGCTTCGTGGCCTGCTTCGTGGTGGGGGGCGTGTGCGCGGTGCTGGTGAGGCTTTATATTCATATATTTACATTATTGATCATCATAATAATAATAATCAGAGCTCAGGCTGAACCAGGAAGAGGAGCCGGTGGCCGAACGGGTTCTTCTGGCTCTGGGAGGAATGTTGGACACGTGACTCCCTGCAGCGCCGGAAGCGAAACATTCAAATGGGTTTTAATTTAATGTAAAAGATATTGTTGTGAGATGACGTCACGTGTCTGTTTGCAGGGAGTGTGTCTGCTCTTCCTCCCGAAGGTCGGGATCATCCTCTTCATCGTCTTCTACACGTTTGGGAACCTGTGCACTCTGTTCAGGTGAGCGCGCGCGTTTCACTGACAGCCAATCAGAACGACTGCTTGTTTTTTGGATGAAAGACAAAAGCAACTTGTATTTGTGTTTCATAATCAGAATAATTGAACATTGCGGCTAAATATTTGAATTCCTACTTCATGGGAACAACAATACTTTCCCCCGAAGACTTAAATGAGGACAGACGTGTCAATACAGCATTTAGTGAACTAATAAACGGACTGTAGAGCAGGGGACGCTTAAGGGCGGGACTACAGGGTGACTGACAGGTCTCTACGTCACGCCTCCTCAGTCCGACGGTCACTTCCTGCTTAGCCTCCTGGTTGCAAAGAAAACAAGATGGTGACGACCATAACTCTGAAACTGAGGCTTCAAAACATCCACAAACCAAGACGAGTCCGTCCTCTTCTCACTGGGCGACTTCTACCCCAACAGATCAACATCTGAGGTTATTAAACTTCCCCAACACTTTAAAGACTTTATGAGAATTATTAGCGGGTAGAAGATATAAAAGCACTAACTCTCGGTTACATCGGATTTTTCAGTCTTATTTTTGCTTCCTTTAAATCTTTGGTCACGACCTCCCACTCTGCACCTTTCTTCACGCCGTTAACATCATCAGAATATTGATTTGTTAATTAATCTGAATTCTTATTTTTTCCTTTCCTGAAAATCAATTGAATTCCACATACATGCACACGCTCATACATGTACATCTGCCCTCAGCTGTCTTTTGTTTCTTTAAATTTAAAAAAAGCTTACACACACACACACACATCATTTTTCAATACTCTGTCTTTATGATGTTCTGTCCACTGTTTTGTCGTCCTCTAGGTGTTATGTCTATGTATTGTCTTTTGTCTTATAATAAATAATACAACATGATCATACTAGTAGTTGATTGCCTCTTCTTCGTTGGTCCCACAGCACCATGTTCCTGATGGGCCCGATGAAGCAAGTGAAGAGGATGTGCGATAAGACGCGAGCCCTGGCCACCACGCTGATGATCGTACGTGAGCCGTTCATTTACAGTTGGTTTTATTCATCGTAAACGTGACTTCCTTCTGTCCACAGACGTGCCTCGTGCTGACCATGTGCGCCGTCTTCTGGGTGAGTGAGTCGTGGCGCTCGCAGCCGCCGCCGCCGCTCGGGGACTGACGTCTCGTTTGTGTTTCAGTGGAAGAACTTCGGCCTCGCGCTGCTGTTCGTCATCCTGCAGGTGTTGTCGTTCGCCTGGTGAGCCGCGTTTCCTCCTCACAGCGTCGAGCCCCCGCGGGTTGTTGATTTGTGACGTGAACATGTTGTTGTTGTTGTTGTTTGCAGGTACAGCCTGTCCTACATCCCGTTTATAAGGTTTGTTATTTAAACGCCTTTTGAGTTCAGAGTCTAGACGGCGTGCAGAGATCTGATGTTCTGTGAATCACTTCCAGGGACGCGATCATGAAGATGGTGTCGGTCTGCATCAAAGGCTGATGGGAGGGCTGCTCCTCTTCCTCCTCTTCCTCCTCCTGCTTCAGAGTCTGAGACTTCCTGTTTTAGTTTCTGCTTCATTCAGTAAGATGATTGATTGTTTGGTATATCGATTTGACTTGTACCAGTTTTAATGAGCATGTTTTATGTGTAAATATTTGTACTAAGTGAATGCATTCATATATTTTCTATGTAAATAAAAACAAGGCCTCACATCACAGAGGAGCCTCCTTGACTGCAATTCATCAGTAGGTCACTAGAGGGCGCTGCCGCTGTGAACTATCAACCGTTATTGATTACTAGAAGAAAACATTCAGATCGATCGATCAGATGCACGTGAAATCAAAAGATGGAAAGGAGAACCGCTGGGGGAACATTTACTCATTTCTAAATTTGACAAATAATATTAGACCCTAAACTAAACATCAGTCCCAAACTTTCATGTTAGAAACAGTTCCGGTCTACGAAACGTCAACAACAGAATCAACTACTTAAAATAAATTATATATAAATAATATTGCTAAATATATGCTTACATTTAAATGTATAAAATTGAGAAGTTTAAAGTTTATATTTACTTTCTAACAAAATATATATAACGAGTCAAACGAACGCCAAACCGGAAGAGGTGGGTCTTTCGCCTCTGACTTCCGGTTACAATGGGCGTTTAAACCGGCGCGCGCGCCCTTTTCCGCTAAAGCCTCACGTGACCCAAACCGGAAGTGTCGCCGGACGTCCCAACGACAACAACCGGCGGACTGAAGTGTCCGCTCGGCTGGAGTCATGGCGGACTACTTGTTGAGGATAAAAAGCCTCGTCGCAGAGAAGAAGACGAAGAAGAAGCTGACTCAGAGCGACTTGGTCCAATGTGGACTAAAAGGTTTAGTGAGACTATATTTAATATAAGTCTAAGTGTTTACGAGAGTTTCACTGTCCTCGTGCTGTCAAACTCACACTTAACATAGTCGACTTGGCCTTCCGGTGTGTCTCCTTCCCTCATGACCTTCCGGTGTGTCTCCTTGTCTCCTTCCCTCATGACCTTCCGGTGTGTCTCCTTGTCTCCTTCCCTCATGACCTTCCGGTGTGTCTCCTTGTCTCCTTCCCTCATGACCTTCCGGTGTGTCTCCGTGTCTCCTTCCCTCATGACCTTCCGGTGTGTCTCCGTGTCTCCTTCCCTCATGACCTTCCGGTGTGTCTCCGTGTCTCCTTCCCTCATGACCTTCCGGTGTGTCTCCTTGTCTCCTTCCCTCAGGGATCCAGCTCAGACCGTACCAGCTGGACGGGGTCCAGTGGTTGACCCAGTGTCTGGGGAACCAGCAGGGGTGCATTCTGGGAGATGAGATGGGTTTGGGGAAAACCTGCCAGGTATGTTGTGTTGTTGTTATATTACTGTTGTGTTTTTCTAATACAACAGTCATTTTGTTGTTATATAACTAATGTTGTGTTGTTGTTATATTACTGTTGTGTTTTTCTAATAACTGTCATGATGTTGTTGTTGTTCTATAACTAGTGTTGTTGTTGTAAACAGACCATCTCTCTGCTGGTGTTCATGTCGGGCTCTCTGGGGGTCAGAGGTCGGTTCTTGCTTCTGAGCCCGCTGTCCGTCATGGAGAACTGGAGGGCGGAGCTTGAGCGGTGCGTTCAAGTCCTCTGTGGTTGAGTGAGTTCACGGAGCGTCGACGTCTCACTCTTTTCTCCCGGCTGCAGCTTCGCTCCGCGCCTCACCGTGCTGCGTTACCATGGAGACAGAGAGAGGCGGGCCGAGCTCCAGAGCGAGGCCTTTGATGTTCTGCTCACGTCGTACGAGGTGCGTACCTTCGTCCTGAGGAGACGCCGACGCGTTAAAACACCTCACTAAACTCACCTCTGCTCCCCAGCTGTGTCTCAACGACGCTTCCTTCCTGAAACGGTGAGTTATGAAACTTTATTTGTATAATTATGCAAAAGAGTCTTACAGATGAAATAGAAAAGAAAGAAACATCCACAAGGGTACAGCAAACAGGCGCGTCACACAATACATCGCTTACTTGTTTATGTTTATTTGTTCATGTTTATTTGTTCATGTTTATTTGTTCATGTTTATTTGTTTATGTTTATTTGTTCATGTTTATTTGTTTATGTTTATTTATTTGTTTATGTTTATTTGTTCATGTTTATTTATTCATGTTTATGTTTATTTGTTCATGTTTATGTTTATTTGTTTATAGATAGATAGATAGATATATACTTTATTAATCCCCAAGGGGAAATTTGTCCATTTGTTCATGTTTATGTTTATTTGTTTATGTTTATGTTTATTTGTTTATGTTTATTTGTTCATGTTTATGTTCATTTGTTCATGTTTATTTGTTTATGTTCATTTGTTCATGTTTGTTTGTTTATTTGTTCATGTTTATTTGTTTGTTTATTTGTTCATGTTTATTTGTTTATTTGTTTGTTTATTTGTTTATTTGTTCATGTCTGTGCTCCTCAGGTGGAAGTGGGAGGTGCTCGTCGTGGACGAAGCTCACCGGCTGAAGAACCAGAATTCAGTGTTGCACAAGACCTTGACTCAGGTACGGAGCCGAGGGGTATCCATCTCTTCGTGTTTGCCCCCATCATGTCGAACCCCCCCCCCCCCCCGTTGTGGTGCAGTTCTCAGTCGGGTTCAGAGTCCTGCTGACGGGGACCCCGATCCAGAACAACCTGCAGGAGCTCTACTCGCTGCTGAGCTTCATCCAGCCCAACGTCTTCACGGCCGAGGAGGCCGACGGCTTCACCGGCTCGTACCGCGAGGTCCAGAGTCGACCCGCTCTCGGTAGGAGGAATCCAGACCAGGCTCCCCTTAAAGGGCCAGTACCCATGTTCTGAAATGTGTTTCTATGAGCTTCCTTAAAGGGCCAGTACCCATGTTTGTATGAGCTTCCATAAAGGGTCAGTACCCGTGTTTGAGTGAGCTTCTATCCCTCTCCCTGGGCCTCTGCCTCCAGCTGCTGAGCTGCAGAGGGTCCTGGACCCCTTCCTGCTCCGCCGGGTGAAGTCCGAAGTGGCCGTGGACCTGCCCAAGAAGACGGAGCTGCTGATGTACCACGGCATGTCGGCCCTGCAGAAGAAGTTCTACAAAGCCTTTCTGATGAAGGACCTGGGTGAGGCTTCAGAGTCTGATACGGAATCAATAATCAATACTCTGATGTATCGCTAATGTTTGAAACTGTCTTCAGAGGCTTTCCAGGGCAACAAGAACCGGCTGCTGAACATCCTGATGAACCTGAGGAAGTGTGTGGACCACCCCTACCTGTTTGACGGTGAGGCCTGATCCATGACTGATCCATGACTGATCCGTGACTGATCAATAACTGATCCATTGCCGATCAACCCAATGCTCCTCCTCCTGGTGGTTTAGGGGTGGAGCCGGAGCCGTTTGAGATGGGGGAGCACCTGGTGGCCGCCAGTGGGAAGCTGTGCCTCCTGGACAGCATGCTGGCCTACCTCCACAAAGGGTGAGCCACCGCCTGCTGGCGCCCTCTGGTGGCCATTCAGGACAGAGACGCCCAGAACCAGAACCCTGGTTCTGAAGGCGGAGAAACAGAGCTATCAGGACTTCATTGGTCCTGGAGTGAAATGTCCTCTCTGTCTCTTTGTCTCTCTGTCTCTCTACTTGTCTCTCTGTCTCTTTGTCTCTCTCTGTCTGTCTGTCTCTTTGTCTTTGTCTCTCTGTCTCTTTGTATCTCTCTCTCTCTGTCTCTCTGTATCTATGTCTCTCTCTTTGTCTCTCTGTCTCTCTGTGATCTGTGATCTGAATCTCTCTTCCTGTGTAGAGGCCATCGCGTCCTGCTGTTCTCTCAGATGACGAGGATGCTGGACATTCTTCAGGATTACATGACGTTCAGAGGTGAACACATGACTTTGAGCTGTATTAACCGTTAATTATCAAAGTTCAGATCGGCACGAAAAATAAAAAAATGAAGCAAATATAACTTTTATAGATCCTTGATATTGTTTTCTGTTGCTCCTGATCCTAATGACCTGACCCTGAGAATCTGGATCATTGGGGTCAGGGTGGTTAACGAGCTGTTACGCCTCTAATGATCATTATGTCTCTTTAATCTCCTCAATAACAGCAACAATTAAACTATAATGTTTTTAATGTCTCTTCACAAAGACGCTCTGAAATGGATCTTCTCTCTTCAGGTTACAGCTACGAGCGTCTGGACGGGTCGGTCCGAGGGGAGGAAAGAAATCTAGCAGTGAAGAACTTCAGCAGCAAAGATATCTTCATCTTTCTCCTGAGCACGAAAGCAGGTGAAACGATTAACTAATACATGTTGTTCTCCTGGTGTCCACTAGGGGCATCACGACTGTATTATAGAGATAACACATGTTGTTCTCCTGGTGTCCACTAGGGGCATCACTACTGTATTATAGAGATAATACATGTAGTTCTCCTGGTGTCCACTAGGGGCATCACTACTGTATTATAGAGATAACACATGTAGTTCTCCTGGTGTCCACTAGGGGCATCACTACTGTATTATAGAGATAATACATGTTGTTCTCCTGGTGTCCACTAGGGGCATCACTACTGTATCATAGAGATAATACATGTAGTTCTCCTGGTGTCCACTAGGGGCATCACTACTGTATTATAGAGATAATACATGTTCTCCTGGTGTCCACTAGGGGCATCACTACTGTATCATAGAGATAACACATGTTGTTCTCCTGGTGTCCACTAGGGGCATCACTACTGTATTATAGAGATAACACATGTTGTTCTCCTGGTGTCCACTAGGGGCATCACTACTGTATTATAGAGATAACACATGTTGTTCTCCTGGTGTCCACTAGGGGCATCACTACTGTATCATAGAGATAACACATGTAGTTCTCCTGGTGTCCACTAGGGACATCACTACTGTATTATAGAGATAATACATGTAGTTCTCCTGGTGTCCACTAGGGGCATCACTACTGTATCATAGAGATAACACATGTAGTTCTCCTGGTGTCCACTAGGGGCATCACTACTGTATTATAGAGATAACACATGTTGTTCTCCTGGTGTCCACTAGGGCATCACTACTGTATTATAGAGATAACACATGTTGTTCTCCTGGTGTCCACTAGGGCATCACTACTGTATTATAGAGATAACACATGTTGTTCTCCTGGTGTCCACTAGGGGCATCACTACTGTATCATAGAGATAATACATGTTGTTCTCCTGTTGTCCACTAGGGGCATCACTACTGTATTATAGAGATAATACATGTTGTTCTCCTGGTGTCCACTAGGGCATCACTACTGTATCATAGAGATAACACATGTTGTTCTCCTGGTGTCCACTAGGGGCATTACTACTGTATTATAGAGATAACACATGTTGTTCTCCTGGTGTCCACTAGGGGCAGCACTACTGTATTATAGAGATAATACATGTTGTTCTCCTGGTGTCCACTAGGGGCATCACTACTGTATCATAGAGATAACACATGTTGTTCTCCTGGTGTCCACTAGGGCATCACTACTGTATTATAGAGATAACATGTTGTTCTCCTGGTGTCCACTAGGGCATCACTACTGTATTATAGAGATAACACATGTTGTTCTCCTGGTGTCCACTAGGGCATCACTACTGTATTATAGAGATAATACATGTTGTTCTCCTGGTGTCCACTAGGGACATCACTACTGTATTATAGAGATAACACATGTTGTTCTCCTGGTGTCCACTAGGGGCATCACTACTGTATCATAGAGATAACACATGTTGTTCTCCTGGTGTCCACTAGGGGCATCACTACTGTATTATAGAGATAACACATGTTGTTCTCCTGGTGTCCACTAGGGGCATCACTACTGTATTATAGAGATAATACATGTTGTTCTCCTGGTGTCCACTAGGGGCATCACTACTGTATCATAGAGATAATACATGTTGTTCTCCTGGTGTCCACTAGGGGCATCACTACTGTATCATAGAGATAATACATGTTGTTCTCCTGGTGTCCACTAGGGGCATCACTACTGTATCATAGAGATAACACATGTAGTTCTCCTGGTGTCCACTAGGGGCATCACTACTGTATTGTAGAGATAACACATGTTGTTCTCCTGGTGTCCACTAGGGGCATCACTACTGTATTATAGAGATAACACATGTTGTTCTCCTGGTGTCCACTAGGGGCATCACTACTGTATTATAGAGATAACACATGTTGTTCTCCTGGTGTCCACTAGGGACATCACTACTGTATTATAGAGATAACACATGTTGTTCTCCTGGTGTCCACTAGGGGCATCACTACTGTATTATAGAGATAATACATGTAGTTCTCCTGGTGTCCACTAGGGGCATCACTACTGTATCATAGAGATAATACATGTAGTTCTCCTGGTGTCCACTAGGGGCATCACTACTGTATCATAGAGATAACACATGTAGTTCTCCTGGTGTCCACTAGGGGCATCACTACTGTATCATAGAGATAACACATGTAGTTCTCCTGGTGTCCACTAGGGGCATCACTACTGTATCATAGAGATAACACATGTAGTTCTCCTGGTGGCCACTAGGGGCATCACTACTGTATCATAGAGATAATACATGTTGTTCTCCTGGTGTCCACTAGGGGCATCACTACTGTATCATAGAGATAACACATGTTGTTCTCCTGGTGTCCACTAGGGGCATCACTACTGTATCATAGAGATAACACATGTAGTTCTCCTGGTGTCCACTAGGGGCATCACTACTGTATCATAGAGATAACACATGTTCTCAAAGGGTTAACATTCTGAAAATTAATGATCAGGACTGATACAAATTCTATGGAGAAATCTATGAATATATAATTTAATGTCATTTCTTCTTTATCTATTTGTGTGGTGAGGACGTCAGAACAAGTCCTTTGAAGGGATGGAGGGAGTGAGGGATGGAGGGATGTGTGCAGGATACTTGCTCTGCGTAAATATGCGTATGTAAATAATCCGTCGTGTTGTCTTTGCAGGGGGCGTCGGCCTGAACCTCACCGCCGCTGACACCGTCATCTTCATGGACAGCGACTTCAACCCTCAGAACGACCTGCAGGCGGCTGCACGCTGCCACCGGATTGGTCAGAACCGGTGAGCGCCGCGACCGCCGCATGCCCAGCTGCGAGGCTCGGGTTGTAAAACGGCGTCGCGCCACTCGAAGTGACGTGTCGGCTTCCTGTTGTACCTCTGGAGCGGCTGATGATGTCATCAGGTGAATCCTTAGGTGGACTTTAAATGTAGCGTTGAACATCTAAACCGTGTGCCTACATTACCCACAATGCAATGTGGCCAGTGAGTGATCAGGTGTTTTTTGTTTGTTTTGAGCCTTTTATGAATTCTTCTCGTCAGTCCACATTTCTGTAGACTGCCTGAAGGAATTACCCACAATTCATAGCGTGTTGATGTTAAACACGGGGTCACCGGTGGAAGCAAAGAGGACGTTCAGCCTGGCTTATTATTATTATTATTTACAATTTGGTCACATTTATCACAGTGTAGTCACAGTCATTAAAAAGTAATATTTATTGTGTTTTTAAAAAGTTCAAAAATATATGGAACAGTTTGTGAGCAAAAAACTTTTAAAAGTCGTACAAAATATAAATAAAGTACAAGTTAAAAAAGAAAAAAATAATGATACAGAATATAACTAAAATTCCATTACGTCTTGCGTGTTTCTGGGTGTACTGTCTCTTTAAGGATGCTGATGAACTCCGTGTTGCGTAACGCAGCCTTAAATTCCTCAGAAGCGTCTGAGACGAGACGGCACACGAACGGCTGCGGCGCCGTCCTGCTGCCGGTAGTTACAGTGAAGTAAGCTACAAAAACCTCATGAAAAAGAATAGTGTAATATGTAAAAGAAAAATATTAAACAAACATTACAATTCAAAGTATATTATATTAAAAAAACATTTAAATAACAGTAAAAATACATTAAAATCCCAAGTATATTATATTAAAAAAACATTAAACAAACATTAAAATCCATAGTATATGATATTTAAATAAACATTCAGTCTGGTGTTGTACGTTTTTATTTTGAGGTGTACTGTCTCTTGTGAGTGAGCAACTTAAGGAGTTTTTAATCATAAACAATATTTTATCTGTCTATCAATCAGGTTTTAGAAAAAAACATAGTACAACCACAGCAGCGTTAAAGGTAGTAAATGATTTTATTGAATTTTTGGACAATAAACAACACTGTGCAGCCCTTTTTATTGATTTGTCCAAGGCTTTCGACACTGTCGATCATGCAGTAATGAAGCAGAGACTTCTTACTATTGGACTGTCAAAACATACTGTCTGTTGGTTTGAAAATTATTTATCAAACCGATCACAGTGTGTACAGGCTGAAGGCATCACCTCGAGTTCTCTTGATATAATAAAAGGTGTGCCACAGCGTTCAGTCCTAGGACCACTTTTATTCACAATTTATATTTACAGTATCGGTCAAAATGTGCCAAATGCCAATTTTCACTTTTATGCAGACGATCCTGTCATTTACTGCTCTGCTCCTACACAGCATCAGGCTCTCTTACACTTACAAACAGCCTTCGATACTGTGCAACACTCTTTTAATGAGTTGAAATTAATGTTGAATCCTGATAAAATGAAGTTGATGATGTTTACAAACTCAAAAACAAAGCCATTAAACCTTCCAGCTATGATTTCATTTCAGGGCAAAGTGATTGAGTCTGTATCATCATATAAATACCTGGGATTCTTGATTGATGACTCTCTCTCTTTTAAACCTCATATTCAGCAACTTGTGAAGAAGTTGAAAGTGAGGCTAGATTTCTATTTCCGAAATAAGTCTTGCTTTTCTTTTAATGCTAAAAAGAGACTTGTTGCTGCTACTTTTATGCTTGTGATTGATTATGGTGATGTCTTATATCTGCATGCATCTTCTCAATGTCTCCACTCCTTAGATACTGTCTACCATGGAGCATTGAGGTTCATCACTAATCGTAAGGCTCTGACTCACCATTGCTCCCTGTATGCGAGGGTTGGTTGGACTCCTCTGTCCATCCGGAGACAAAATCATTGGCATGTCCTTATTTATAAGGCTATTTTCCACGTACTTCCATCGTATCTTTGTTCTCTAATTCAGCTGAAAACCCCTGGAAGCGACCATCTTCGCTCTGTGACCTCTGCTCAAGGCCTCCTCTTGCTCTCCGTCCCTCACGTCCGTTTGGAATTGGGAAAAAGAGGTTTTAAGTTTGCTGCTCCTGCGGCTTGGAATGTGCTGCAGACAGACCTGGGTCTCCGGGAGCCGGTCTCCTGAGGTGTTTTTAAAAATAGATTGAAAATATTGGAGGGAAATTCATCTAGCTGTAGATGTTTTATATGACGGAGGTATGTGCTCCTGTGTGAGCTGGGTTGTGTTGACTTGAGTCTTAGTTTTGGTTTTATTCATGCTGTGATTTTGTTTTTCGTTTTTTTATATTGTCTGTCACTGTTTTATGTTGTATTGTATGGAACTTTGTGTGACGTGCTGCTGCTGCTGTCTTGGCCAGGACACTCTTGTAAAGGAGATTTTTAATCTCAATGAGGCATTTCCTGGTTAAATAAATAAAAAAAGGATGCTGCATTAACCTTTCACCTTGAATATATATATATAATATCCGGAGAACCCAGAGTTCCGCTTGTCTTTAAGAATGCTTCATGACCTTTGACCCTAGTTCCTCTTGTCTTGAAGGTAGCTCATGACCTTTGACCTTGGTTCCTCTAGTATTTAAGGAAGCTTCATGACCTTTGACCTTGGTTCTTCTAGTATTTAAGGCAGCTCATGACCTTTGACCTTGGTTCCTCTAGTATTTAAGGCAGCTCATGACCTTTGACCTTGGTTCCTCTAGTATTTAAGGCAGCTCATGACCTTTGACCTTGGTTCCTCTAGTATTTAAGGAAGCTTCATGACCTTTGACCTTGGTTCCTCTTCTCTTTAAGGCAGCGCATGACCTTTGACCTTGGTTCCTCTAGTATTTAAGGCAGCTCATGACCTTTGACCTTGGTTCCTCTAGTATTTAAGGAAGCTTCATGACCTTTGACCTTGGTTCCGCTTCTCTTTAAGGCAGCGCATGACCTTTGACCTCTTGCCTCTGCCCCCCTCAGGCCCGTGAAGGTGATCCGCCTCCTGGCCCGCGACACCGTGGAGGAGATCATGTTCTCCCGAGCCGCCTCCAAGCTGCAGCTCACCAACGCCGTGATCGAGGAAGGACGCTTCTCTCTGCTGGAGCGAGCGCAGACGGCCGCCGCGGGACTCAAGGTTCCTTTGCAACCCTCACACGACAACAACAACAACAACAACAACACAATGAACTCTCCTTCATTTGATTTCTGCAGCTCAGCGAGATCCTGAAGTTCGGGGTGGACAAGCTTCTGTCGTCGGAGGAGAGCTCCGTGACGGAGGTGAAGCTGGAGAAGATCCTCGGTGCCTCGCAGGGCGGCCGCTGGGTGGAGGAGGCGCAGGAGGAGCAGGAGGAGGAGCAGGAGGAGGAGAGCGTCTCTGAATCTGACAGGCAGAGTAGGTGTTGTCTCTTGCGTCTCTCACGCTCGTGTGCAGCGCGTTGATGGATGTGAGCGCTGTCAGGCGTCTCACGCTCAGACTCTCAACCCTGAAGTGACGTAGAGGAGAGAACTCTCTTCAGATCCCTCCTCACGCGCATTCTTCTAAATGAAAACACTGTTCAAATATGATAAGGGAATAAAAGGTTGTATGTATATTAATTAAAACACATTTAATCATGTTAGTGTCAAACTGAGCGTAGGAAGAACATCTCATAATCCATCTGATATCTTCTGGGTAGGAGGCTGTCTGTCTGTGGATCTCTTCATATTGATAATCAATGATCAATAACTAGCGTGGGTGTTTCCTGCAGACCACATGTACTTCTTTGAGGGCAGAGACTACAGCCGAGACCCGAGCGCCGGAGACCAGAAGAGCTTCAGCCGTCTGCTGGAGGAGCAGCTGGAGGAGCTCCAGGGAGGAGCACGAGCTCTGAGGAACAAGGCCGGAGTGAGTTTATGACTTATTTATTTATATATTATATGTGTGTGTGTGTGTATATATATATATATATATATATGTGTATAATATATATTATATGTGTATATACACTACCGTTCAAAAGTTTGGGGTCACTTAGAAATGTCTTTATTTTTCAAAGTAAAGCACTGTTTTTTCAATAAAGATAACATTAATCATAAACACCCTCTCTACATTGTTAATGTGGTAAATGACTATTCTAGGTGGAACGTCTGGTTTCTAATGAAATGTCTCCAGAGGTGTATAGAGGCCCATTTCATCATCACTCCAGTGTTCTAATGGTACATTGTGTTATCGCCTTAGAAGACTAATATCTGATTAGAAAACCCTTGTGCAATTATGTTAGCACAGCTGAAAACAGTTATGCTGGTGATATAAGCTATACAACTGGCCTTCCTTTGAGCTTGAAGAACAAAATTAATACTTCAAATATGAATCATTATTTCTAACCTTGTCAATGTCTTGACTATATGTTCTATGAAATGTTCAATTCATTTATAAATAAAAGTGAGTTTTCATGGCAGACACGAAATTGTTTGGATGACTCCAAACTTTTGAGCGGTAGTGTACATATATTTATATATATATATATATGTGTGTATATATATATATTTGTGTATATATTTATATATGTATATGCTACAGTAATTCTTTTTTTATTCTTTAATCTGGTTTGATTGCATTTTTATTCATTCTATTATTTGAAAAAGAACAGATGCGGATTCACAAATAGCGATTTCAATAAAACGTGTTGTTGGGGTGTGGGCCTGCGTTATGTCATCTGAACAAAGAAGAGTCCAACAGCAACACAGCGCCACGTTCTGGCTCATCAACCTCGCCTTCTGCCTCCGGGCTGCGGAGCTTTGTGCTCGGCAGCAGAGAAACGTACTAAACTGATGTATAGAAGTCTCTGCTTCATGTGTTAAAGCTGCATTCTCTCTCCTGACCACCAGGGGGCGACTCCTCTGGTTGTATAGAAGTCTATGCTCCATGTGTTAGAGCTGCATTCTCTCTCCTGACCACCAGGGGGCGACTCCTCTGGTTGTATAGAAGTCTCTGCTTCATGTGTTAAAGCTGCATTCTCTCTCCTGACCACCAGGGGGCGACTCCTCTGGTTGTATAGAAGTCTATGCTCCATGTGTTAGAGCTGCATTCTCTCTCCTGACCACCAGGGGGCGACTCCTCTGGTTGTATAGAAGTCTATGCTTCATATGTTAGAGCTGCATTCTCTCTCCTGACCACCAGGGGGCGACTCCTGTGGTTGTATAGAAGTCTATGCTTCATGTGTTAAAGCTGCATTCTCTCCCCTGACCACCAGGTCTCTTTGTCGGTCTCCCTCGAGATACCAACGAGGAAGAGGAAACATCTCACGGAGGCCGAGCTGGAGCTCAGACGCCAGAGACGAGAGGAAGCTGCAGCCAAGAGGGCGAAACTCCAGGAGGACACGAGGAGGACGCTACAAGAGCAGAAACACGAGAAGAAGTAAAGATCTCTCCAAGTGTTCGTTTCAGGTGCTTCTAGTTAGAACCAGGTTCACCTGGATACACTGAGCTCCTCTCTCCTCTCTCCTTATGGACGCTTAGGATACACTGAGCACCTCTCTCCTCTCTCCTTATGGACGTTTAGGATACACTGAGCTCCTCTCCTCTCTCCTTATGGACGTTTAGGATACACTGAGCTCCTCTCTCCTCTCTCCTTATGGACGCTTAAGATACACTGAGCTCCTCTCTCCTCTCCTCTCTCCTTATGGACATTTAGGATACACTGAGCACCTCTCTCCTCTCTCCTTATGGACCTTTAGGATACACTGAGCTCCTCTCTCCTCTCTCCTTATGGACGTTTAGGATACACTGAGCTCCTCTCTCCTCTCTCCTTATGGACGCTTAGGATACACTGAGCTCCTCTCTCCTCTCCTCTCTCCTTATGGACATTTAGGATACACTGAGCTCCTCTCTCCTCTCTCCTTATGGACGTTTAGGATACACTGAGCTCCTCTCTCCTCTCTCCTTATGGACGCTTAGGATACACTGAGCTCCTCTCTCCTTATGGACATTTAGGATACACTGAGCACCTCTCTCCTCTCTCCTTATGGACGCTTAGGATACACTGAGCACCTCTCTCCTCTCTCCTTATGGACGCTTAGGATACACTGAGCACCTCTCTCCTCTCTCCTTATGGACGCTTAGGATACACTGAGCTCCTCTCTCCTCTCTCCTTATGGACGCTTAGGATACACTGAGCTCCTCTCTCCTCTCTCCTTATGGACGCTTAAGATACACTGAGCTCCTCTCTCCTCTCTCCTTATGGACGCTTAGGATACACTGAGCTCCTCTCTCCTTATGGACGCTTAGGATACACTGAGCTCCTCTCTCCTCTCCTTATGGACGTTTAGGATACACTGAGCTCCTCTCTCCTCTCTCCTTATGGACGCTTAAGATACACTGAGCTCCTCTCTCCTTATGGACGCTTAGGATACACTGAGCTCCTCTCTCCTCTCTCCTTATGGACGTTAGGATACACTGAGCTCCTCTCTCCTCTCTCCTTATGGACGTTTAGGATACACTGAGCTCCTCTCCTCTCTCCTTATGGACGCTTAGGATACACTGAGCTCCTCTCTCCTTATGGACGCTTAGGATACACTGAGCTCCTCTCCTCTCCTTATGGACGCTTAGGATACACTGAGCTCTCTCTCCTCTCTCCTTATGGACGCTTAGGATACACTGAGCTCCTCTCTCCTCTCTCCTTATGGACGCTTAGGATACACTGAGCTCCTCTCTCCTTATGGACGCTTAGGATACACTGAGCTCCTCTCTCCTCTCTCCTTATGGACGCTTAGGATACACTGAGCTCCTCTCTCCTCTCCTTATGGACGTTTAGGATACACTGAGCTCCTCTCTCCTCTCTCCTTATGGACGCTTAGGATACACTGAGCTCCTCTCTCCTCTCCTTATGGACGCTTAGGATACACTGAGCTCCTCTCTCCTTATGGACGCTTAGGATACACTGAGCTCCTCTCTCCTCTCTCCTTATGGACGCTTAGGATACACTGAGCTCCTCTCCTTATGGACGCTTAGGATACACTGAGCTCCTCTCTCCTCCTTATGGACGCTTAGGATACACTGAGCTCCTCTCCTCTCTCCTTATGGACGCTTAGGATACACTGAGCTCCTCTCCTCTCTCCTTATGGACGCTTAGGATACACTGAGCTCCTCTCTCCTCTCCTTATGGACGCTTGGATACACTGAGCTCCTCTCTCCTCTCTCCTTATGGACGCTTAGGATACACTGAGCTCCTCTCCTCTCTCCTTATGGACGCTTAGGATACACTGAGCTCCTCTCTCCTCTCTCCTTATGGACGCTTAGGATACACTGAGCTCCTCTCTCCTTATGGACGCTTAGGATACACTGAGCTCTCCTCTCCTCTTTCCTTATGGACGCGCTTAGGATACACTGAGCTCCTCTCTCTCCTTATGGACGCTTAGGATACACTGAGCTCTCTCCTTATGGACGTTTAGGAGACACTGAGCTCCTCTCTCCTTATGGACGTTTAGGATACACTGAGCTCCTCTCTCTCTCCTTATGGACGCTTAGGATACACTGAGCTCCTCTCTCCTCTCTCCTTATGGACGCTTAGGATACACTGAGCTCCTCTCTCCTTATGGACGCTTAGGATACACTGAGCTCCTCTCCTCTCTCCTTATGGACGTTTAGGATACACTGAGCTCCTCTCTCCTTATGGACGCTTAGGATACACTGAGCTCCTCTCTCCTCTCTCCTTATGGACGCTTAGGATACACTGAGCTCCTCTCTCCTCTCTCCTTATGGACGCTTAGGATACACTGAGCTCCTCTCTCCTCTCTCCTTATGGACGTTTAGGATACACTGAGCTCCTCTCTCCTCCTCTCTCCTTATGGACGTTTAGGATACACTGAGCTCTCCTCTCCTCTCTCCTTATGGACGCTTAGGATACACTGAGCTCCTCTCTCCTCTCTCCTTATGGACGCTTAGGATACACTGAGCTCCTCTCTCCTCTCCTCTCTCCTTATGGACGTTTAGGATACACTGAGCTCCTCTCCTCTCTCCTTATGGACGCTTAAGATACACTGAGCTCCTCTCCTCTCTCCTTATGGACGTATAGGATACACTGAGCTCCTCTCTCCTCTCCTCTCCTTATTGATGAATTTTCATCTCTCCATCACATATTATTAACTCTGCTTTCTCCCCGGAGTCTTTGTGCCTTCTCGTCTCACAGGTTTCCTCCTCCTGGTCCCTGCCTCCTAGGCCCTGCCTCCTTGTGAATTGCCGCTCGCTGTTCTCTCCTCCTGCAGGATGGCGTGGTGGGAGTCGTGTGGCTACAGGTCACGTTGTCTGCTGCCGGTGGACAGTGAGGAAGAGGAGGAGGAGGAGGAGGAGGATGACGAGGAGGATGACGGCAGCGTGTGCTCCTCCGACTCTGACGGCGGCGCCATCCGCTACGTCCTGGGAGACGTGACTCACCCTCACGCCGCCACGGGGGACGCCATCATCGTCCACTGTGTCGGTACGAGTCCAAGAGGATGAAGGCGGCAGCGTTTAGAGTTTATTTGTATGTAGAATATAGAAATGAATCAATTTGAGGATCATTGGGTCAGTGTTGACTCTGGCGCCCCCGGTGGACCAAAGTGGCGGTGCCTCCGAGCACAAAAAGGATAGAAAAACGTAAAAACTAAATAATTATAAAAATGTACAAATTCACACAAAAGCTTACGTTTATGAGTTGCTTTAAAATCTTTGCTGATTTGAGTCTGATTTTTTTTTTAATCACGATAATAAAGATGTCGATTATATATTGATTCAGAGAATACGGAAGATATTGATAAGAAGATGAGTTCATATTAAAACATCAATAAGTCTACGACGTGTTAATACATATAAACCTGACGAGCAGATGAACTCATCACTTTAAAAAATGTCTGTTAGATCAATAAATCTTATTGTGATAATTTGGACGACAAATAACATGAGAATTAATTATGTGATAAAAGGTTAAAATAGTGTAAAGATTACTTTATAGATTTTAATGTTGTGGATATTTGACTTTATCTTTAGTCTATTTGTAGCTGGTGTTTGTTATTGAACTGTTTTGTGTTCATAAGCATCCTGATGCTCACGAGATGTTTCCTTCCAGACGACTCTGGCCGCTGGGGAAGAGGAGGCCTCTTCACGGCCCTGGAGACGAGGTCGGACCAACCGCGGGACCAGTACGAGCTGGCCGGCAAGATGAAAGGTCCGAGTCCCTGGAATTCCTCTTCTTCTTCCTCTTGTTCCTCTGCTTCTTGTTCTTCTTCTTTCTCTTTATCATCATCTTGTTCTTCTGCTTCTTGTTCTTTCTCTTTATCATCATCTTGTTCTTCTGCTTCCTGTTCTTCTTCCTCTTGTTCTTGTTCTTCTTGTTCTTGTTCTTCTTCATCTTCTAGTTCTTCTTGTTCTGTGTTCTCTCTGGTTGTAGATCTGGAGGTTGGAAGTGTTCTTCTTCTCTCCATCGATGATAAGCAGTCCCGACTGGACGGCCGTGATCAGGTGGGTTCGTCAGAACATTTCATACTTTGTTTACATAATGTTTTTTTTTTATGAAAATAAAAACAAAACTTTATTAGAGACGTGTTTGTCTTTTATAATACGTTTAACCTTCTATAGAACTCCTTCTGTCCCCTCAGCTGGCTTTGATCGTCGCTCAGCGGAGAGACGAACACAACAAGCTGTCTGGGATCCTCCTGACGGCTCTGGACGACGGCCTGAAGAAGATCCACGCTGCGGCCAAGAGACACAAAGGTACTAGAGACACAAAGGTACCCTAGAGACACAAAGGTACCCTAGAGGCACAAAGGTACCATAGAGACACAAAGGTACCCTAGAGACACAAAGGTACCCTAGAGACACAAAGGTACCCTAGAGACACAAAGGTACCATAGAGACACAAAGGTACTAGAGACACAAAGGTACTAGAGACACAAAGGTACTAGAGACACAAAGGTACCATAGAGACACAAAGGTACTAGAGACACAAAGGTACTAGAGACAGGATCATGAAGGATCCTCACCACCCCAACAACAGACTGTTTCAGCTGCTGCGGTCAGGCAGGCGCCTCCGTAGTCACGCTGCAAGAACAGAGAGACTGAGACGGAGTTTCTTTCCTCAGGCCATCAGGACTGTGAACTCCGACCTCACCAGGACCCCCACATAGACCCACACAACTGCCCCTCTTAGGCACACACACACACACACACACTTACTGTAAATATTGTACTGTAAATATTGTGTTGTTTTTTATTGTAAATAGTGTGTACTTGTTGCCCTTGCACATTCCTGCTGAGCATTGCCACTTTCATTTCACTGCACACCCTGTGTGTGTATGTGACAAATAAAACATCTTGAATCTTGAATCTTGACACAAAGGTACTAGAGACACAAAGGTACCCTAGAGACACAAAGGTACCCTAGAGACACAAAGGTACCCTAGAGACACAAAGGTACCCTAGAGACACAAAGGTACCCTAGAGACACAAAGGTACCATAGAGACACAAAGGTACTAGAGACACAAAGGTACTAGAGACACAAAGGTACTAGAGACACAAAGGTACTAGAGACTAGGCCCTGGGACACAAGGTGCCCTAGAGACACAAAGGTGCCCTGGGACACAAAGGTGCCCTGGGACACAAAGGTGCTAGGACACAAAGGTGCCATGGGACACAAGGTGCTAGGACACAGGTGCTAGGACACAGGGTGCTAGGACACAAGGGTGCCATGGGACACAAGGGTGCTAGGACACAAGGTGCTAGGACACAAGGTGCCATGGGACACAAGGGTGCTAGGACACAGAGACACAAAGGGTGCCATGGGACACAAGGGTGCTAGGACACAGGTGCCATGGGACACGGAGGTGCTAGGACACAAGGTGCTAGAGACACAAGGTGCTAGGACACAAGGGTGCTAGGACACAGGTGCTAGAGACACAAGGTGCCATGGGACACAAGGTGCTAGAGACACAAGGTGCTAGAGACACAAGGGTGCCATGGGACACAAAGGTGCCAGGACACAAAGGTGCCATGGGACACAAAGGTGCCATAGAGACACAAGGTGCCATGGGACACAAGGGTGCTAGGACACAAGGTGCCATGGGACACAAAGGTGCTGGACACAAAGGTGCCATGGGACACAAAGGTGCTAGGACACAAGGGTGCCAGAGACACAGGGTGCCATGGGACACAAGGGTGCTAGGACACGAGGGTGCTAGGGACACAAAGGTGCTGGGACACAGGTGCTAGGACACAAAGGTGCTAGGACACAGGGTGCTATGGGACACAAGGTGCTAGGACACAAGGGTGCCATGGGACACAAAGGGTGCTAGGACACAAGGGTGCCATAGGGACACAAAGGTGCTAGAGACACAAGGGTGCCATGGGACACAGGGTGCTGGGACACAAAGGTGCTAGGACACAGGGTGCCATGGGACACAAAGGTGCTAGGACACAAAGGTGCCATGGGACACAGGGTGCTAGGACACAGGGACACAAGGGTGCTAGGACACAAGGTGCCATGGGACACAAGGTGCTAGAGACACAGGGTGCCATGGGACACAAACGTACTAGAGACACAGAGACACAAAGGTGCTGGGACATGGGACACAAGGGTGCCATGGAGACACAAAGGGTGCTAGGAGACACAAGGACTAGAGACACAAGGTGCTAGGAAGACACAAGGGTGCTAGGACACAAAGGTGCTAGAGACACAAAGGGTACTAGAGACACAAAGGTACTAGAGACACAAAGGTACTAGAGACACAGAGACACAAAGGTACTAGAGACACAGAGACACAAAGGTACTAGAGACACAAAGGTACTAGAGACACAAAGGTACCATAGAGACACAAAGGGTGCTAGGACACAGGACACAAGGTGCCAGAGACACAAGGTACTAGAGACACAGGACACAGGGTACTAGAGACACAAAGGTACTAGAGACACAAAGGTACCATAGAGACACAAAGGTACTAGAGACACAAAGGTACCATAGAGACACAAAGGTACTAGAGACACAGAGACACAAAGGTACTAGAGACACAAAGGTACTAGATAGAACCAGGACCAGGGTCCAGAACGAACCAGGACCCATGTGAACCTGGAGGAGTGAGACCACAGGGACTCTGAGAAGGAGCAACAAGGAGAAGGTTAAACTTGACTGACGAGATCCTGTGTGTGTCTGTCTGTGTGTGTGGTATTTACCTTCAGGGTTATTATTCTAATGAGCCAACACCTGGAGCAGAAATGTCGTTATTTGTTCTCGTTGTTGCGTAACCTTCTGTAACTCTTCTTCATCGTCGTTGTTGTTGTTGTTGTCGTCCCTCCCCTACAAAGCGAGCGTCCATCTTCCTCGTCTCGGCCACGCCACTCCAGGCTTCAACTGGTACGGCACGGAGCGTCTGATCAGGAAGCACCTGGCGTCCAGAGGGGTCGACACCTTCATGTATCTTTGTTAAAAACTAGTTTACTCAATTCTTTAATAGACAATATACTTTAGATTATTCTCATCATTACTTTGAGTTTTGTCCGTCGACATATTTAATGACGTTATTATAATTATTGTTATAGCTAATAATATTATTAATAATAATATTATTAATAATAATATTAATATTATTTGCAGAAGTTCAGAATTATCAGGAGGAAAAGAGACTAAATGTTAAATTAAGAAATAATAATAATATCAACAAACTAAAACTTAAAATCTCACCTCATTTCCTGGATGATATATATAATTATATATATATAATTTTATTTAAAAAAATATATTATATATATAATATAATAATTATATATATATATATATAATTAGTCAATCCTTCCACCTCAACACCATCGTCTCAGATCTGCTTCTGTATTTTTTTTCACACATTTTTTCTTCTTCACCTTTCTCACGATAAACCTCCAGAAAAACACACGTCCTTATATGGAGAAATGGGGGCGTGGCCTCACGCTTCGATACAGAATGAGTATTATTCTATGAATTACTATCATGTTGTTGTTTATGTTTCTTTATGTTTCCCCTTGAGATCGTTTTCCTGAACTTTGACGGACAGTTATTACCACAACAGAGCGGCGAAGAACTCGGCTCCTCCTCCTCCGACAGCGACGACCTCCTTGGCTCCTCCCCCTCAGACGTCGTCCTCCTCGGATGGGCCGACTGACGACGAGGCCCCGGGGCCCTCGGCTCCTCCCCCCACCTGTTCCTCAGGGGCTCCTCCCCCCACGTCCTCCTCAGAGGCTCCTCCCCCCTCGCTGCTCCCCTCCTTCATGGGAGGAGTCCGTGTGTTTTTCTTCAACCTGGCGGCGTCGGACAGGAAGCGGCTCGGCCGATACCTCCTCACATATCCTTTCAAACTAAAACACCTCTCCTCTCAACCACAAGACATCAACAACGCCGTCACTGTCGGACTTTGGTCTTTACGACGGTCCTTGAACACATCACGCGCCACGAACGCCTCCGAATAAGAAGCTTAAAATGATGACATTTCTTATTCTACACGTCTCATTTAAAATCCTAAACTATGACGTCTTCTTATCTTAATATATTTAATATTCTTTGTTAGTTTTAATTGTTTATTGAACTCTTATCAGTGTTTAAATGTTTTATTAAAGTTGTTGTTGTCATGATGATGTCATCATGTCCTTAGCGGCGCGGCACGTATGACGGAGACGAGGACGACGTCATGAGTCCGGAGGTCACGCACGTGGTGGCGGAGGTGGAGAGCAGCGTCCAATCACAGGTCAGCAAGGACGGTTAGAACAGTGATGTCACCTCTCAGGAGGTGGGTTGTTTGTGTTGTTGTACATTAATAAATGATCTCTGTGTGGACCAGGACCTGCAGGCCCTGCTGGCTCGGTTCCCCCAGGCCGTCCCGGTCCAGACCGCCTGGCTAGAGTCCTGCTTCTCTCGCCAGAGGCAGGTCAGCCCCGCCCCCTTCCTGTTGCCATGACGACAACGAGGAGCTGAATCTTTATCTCCGAAGGGTTTCTTGTTCCTATAATCTCGTTTTTTAAAATCTTTGTTTCTATTGCTCGTCTTTTTGTTTTTAAAGTTTATTTTAATTAGTTTGAGCCGTTTTGACTTTAATGTTTCGGACGTGGCGACGTCATCGGGGTTTATTCACTTTAATCTGCCAGAATACGAGGAAATAAACATGAGTTACGTTGTCGAGGATTACTTTTTATATTTGACGTGTTTTCTGATCTTCATTTTAAATTATTGAAAAAAATTATGAAATTAAATCGTGAAAAACTTTAAAAGATGAATTTTCAAAGATATTTTTATTTACATTAAAAGATTGAAAAAAGATTATTTGTTTTCCATTTCTTTAATTTAATGATGTCATCCAAAGTTTCTTAGTTTTTGACACTTATTCCTTCATTAAAGGAATAAAACATGACAAGGAGGGAAAATATTAATATTTATTTAGAAATAAATAATAAATAGGAAACAATCAAAAAATTAACCAATAACATAAATAATTGAATGATGATATTTAATTATTTAATATTGTAACCCAACAGATTACTGTCTTAGTGTCTGTGTGTGTCTGTTAGTGTGTGTGTGTCTGTTAGTGTGTGTCCCGGAGGGGCGGGGCTTCTCTGCGGGGTAGCGAGTGAAGAAGACGCGGAGCTCTCGCGCCTCAAAGCTTCTCAGGTGTCTCGCGCAGACGACATCAAAGGAACGTTTGATCTAATTTACATCAGACAAAACAACACGAAGTCGATACTTTGTTGTTGTTGTTGACGTCGTGTTGCCGCTGCTCACCTGGAGGACACCTGAACATCGACGGTGAGTTTTAAAGTCTCTCGTTTGTATGCTTGTACAAATAGCGTGTGCTCGTGACGGTCACGCGCCTCGTACTGAGTGCACGCGCACAGAACCGTTCTACTACTGTGGTTATTTCTGCATGAAGTGCGACGGTTCTGGGTCAGTGGAAAGCTCATGCGCGTGCATGTGCGCGCGGCCGCACAGAGTACTTCACGGTTACAGGAACTATCCGCGGGGCCGCGCACCGCGTTGGTGACTGGAAATGAGTTTACTCAAGAAGCTTTTATTCTTTATTCACGGGAAACGGACAAAATGACGTCACTGGTGGAGAAACAGGAACCCCAAAATACCCAGATAATTTAGTATCTATAAACGGATACCACAATATTTAAAATGTATGAGTTTTTTGAGTTTAGTATTATTGTGTTAACTAAAGATGTATTATTAATGAGTAGATACTCTGTGATTAAGTCGTTATTCATTATTCTAATTGTAAGTTTCTCATTCATTTACAAATAGTTCTCATTATTTTGTGATACAAAACTTCTATTTTTGAGTTTCCTTTTTCTAGAAAGTGTTTCATTGATTTAAAAATATTTATAAAAATATTTTTTCATCTGTAGAAGCACTCCATCCAGCCTCCTTATGAGACACACGCTTTATTCATTATTTATTACTCACTATTAGCTCAGTCACTCAGTTTTATTTTACTGGTCTAAATGTGCTTTTGTGTAGTTTTGAGTTCTGCTTTCACTAAAAAGCTTTTAGTTATTTTAATGTGTGTCAAACTGAGAATGATGTTTAATCTCAAAGATCATCAGGAACCGTCGTCTGCTGGAAGGCGTGTGGTTTCTTTATTTCCACGTGTGTGTGTGTGTGTGCACGCTGTCAGAGAAAAAGTCCCCGTGTGGGAGACGCCGCGTCATGGCGTGCGCGTGCAGAAGCTTCAGCGTGGGCGCGCGCCACATTTAACGTGCACATAAAAAAAAGAAGTTATTTTTTGTCTCCAGTTTTCTCCGGATGATTCTTCCGGCGGACGCGCGCGGCCGCGGCGAGCAGCGGGAGGTCCAGTGATGCTGCCCGCGCGCCTCCACCCGGCGGCAGAGCCTCCACAGCCCGGCAGGTGAGTTCAGGTGATCACGTGTTCTCATGACTCCATCGTGACGTCATCGTTTCACTGAGCTCAGTTTAGTGTAACACGATCTGATTAAAGTCAAATGTTCTGAGGGATTTTAATGTCGAATAAAATGTCACCATTTGTAAACTTTGACGATGTGTTCACTGACCGTGGGAAAGACGACGCTCTCACAACCTGAGGCTCGTGGTCACGAGTCCGTCTCTCTGCCCACAGCCAGCGGCGCCGGCTCCACCCCAACACGCCGGAGGAGGACGACGAGACCATGAGCACGGAGGAGCGGGCGGCGGGCGGCGCCCACGAGCCGGGCCACGCCCCCTTCTGCTCGGACCCGTCGTACTCGTACCCGCCGGGCGGCGCCGGCTCCTGCTGGTACCAGCCGCCGGGCCGCCTGCCCGCCGGGTACAGCCATCCCACGCCGTTCCCCAGCCGGGCCGACGGCGCCTGGCAGCACCCGAGCTTCGCCAGCGGCGGCTCGGCGTTCCCCGGCAGCCGGGAGGACGGCGGCGCGTCGGGGGTCCGGTTCGGGTCGCCGCCGGGCCGCCGCAGCCCGAGTCTGAGCAGCCTGGAGCCGCCGCTGTCGCTCTGCTCCGACCCGCCGTCGGGGAACATGTACCACCACACGCTGCCGCCATACTCCTGCTCGCCACAGGGGGCGCCATGCTGCGCCTGCTGTCCTCCAGACGGCTTCAACGGGGGGCCGGCGGGGGCGTGGCCTCAGTACCACCCGGCCTACGGTGAGTCTGATTCTCCCCCTGGTGGCCAGGAGAGAGAATGCAGCTTGAACACATGAACATAGTCTTCTATACAACCGGAGGGGTCTCCCTTGTCTCCTGTAACTTCCTCTCTGTCTCCAGGTGTCTTCAGACTTCCGGCCTCTGGAGTTTCTCAGTGAGTTCTTTTCTGATTCTTCGTCGTCTTCCTCGATTCTTTTTAAAAAGTTTTTTTCCTGCAGCCGCTGCGTCGCTCCGGCCAAAGAGAAGCCGCCTCACAGCGCGCCGCTGTCGCTGGAGCAGAGTGAGTGTCACCTTCACCTTCATCATCTTCATCTTCAGCGTGCCGTGTGCTCGACCCCGTGTTCCTCTCTCTCCGTCCAGGAAGAGTTTTCGTGACGTACGAAGCCGACGACGACAAACACGTCAACGAGATCATCAACTTCGTGGCTCTGCTGCGACACAACGGCTTCGACACGCACGTACGGCCGCCGCCGCCGGGGCTTTGATCTCGGGGAGGAAGCGTTTGTCTGACCGCGTGACGACTCGTTTCAGATCGATATCTTCGAGCAGCAGTTCAGGAGCATCAGCAAGATCGACTTCATGGAGCGCTACCTGAGCGAGGTGAGGGGGAGGAGCCAACATCAACACATACACACAATACACTGAATAATGTAAATAAAATACATACAATTAAATAAATGTAATATATGTAACAGATGTAAATATAATAAATACAATTTAATGAATAAAATAATGTAAAAACATCAAATACATTCAAATAAAAAATAAAAATGTAAATAAAATAAATGTTAATAAAATAAATACCTAAATTTATGTAAATAAATAAAAGATAATTAATTAAATACGATAAAATATAAGTTTAAGATGATCCTTTAGTAGTTCTAATCGACTGTAACTTCCACCCCCCCGCCCCCCTCCTTCCCCAGAAAGAGTACCTGATCATCATCATCATCAGTCCCAAGTACTACGAGACCGTGACGGCGTCCCCCGTCGGGCTGGAGAACGACGAGCGCACCTTCAACACCGTCTACATCCACAAACAGGTTTGCAACAGCCCCCCCCCTCACAGACTCAAACAGCTTGTTGTCATGTTGTTGTTGATGTTGTTGTTGTTCTCTGAAGCTCCAGAATGAGTTCATCCAGAACGGGAGCAAGAACTTCCGCTTCATCCCGGTCGTGTTTCCTCGAGCCAAGAAGGTGAGTGAAGACGAGAAGACTCTGGCCTGCTGGCTGTGACGCTACTGAGGGCTGTTTGTTTGTTTGTTTGTTTGTTTGTTGTCGTCTCGATCGCAGTGTCACGTCCCGAACTGGCTGCAGAACACACACGTGTACGAGTGGCCGCTCCACCGCGACGACATCCTGCGGCGGCTGATGAGGGTCGAGAAGTACGTCTCTCCTCCCATCGGGGCGCTGCCCACCATCGTGTCCATCCCCATATAGAGGGACCAGAGACCCCCAGAGACCACCGTGTCCATCCCCATATTGAGACCCCCAGAGACCACCGTGTCCATCCCCATATAGAGGGACCAGAGACCCCCAGAGAGACCCCCACCGTGTCCAAACCTCATAGAGGGACCAGAGACCACCACCGTGTCCATCCCCATATAGAGGGACCAGCGACCCCCAGAGAGACCCCCAGAGACCACCGTGTCCATCCCCATATTGAGACCAGAGACCAGAGACCACCGTGTCCATCCCCATATAGAGGGACCAGAGACCCCCAGAGAGACCCCCAGAGACCACCGTGTCCATCCCCATAGAGGGACCAGAGACCCCCAGAGACCACCGTGTCCATCCCCATATAGAGGGACCAGAGACCCCCAGAGACCACCGTGTCCATCCCCATATAGAGGGACCAGAGACCCCCAGAGAGACCCCCAGAGACCACCGTGTCCATCCCCATAGAGGGACCAGAGACCCCCGTGTCCATCCCCATATAGAGGGACCAGAGACCCCCACCGTGTCCATCCCCATAGAGGGACCAGAGACCCCCAGAGACCACCGTGTCCATCCCCATATAGAGGGACCAGAGACCCCAGTGTCCATCCCACCGTGTCCATCCCCATATAGAGGGACCAGAGACCCCCGTGTCCATCCCCATATAGAGGGACCAGAGACCCCCAGAGACCACCGTGTTCATCCCCATATAGAGGGACCAGAGACCCCCGGAGAGACCCCCAGAGACCACCACCGTGTCATCCCCATATTGAGACCCCCAGAGACCACCACAGTGTCCATCCCCATATAGAGGGAGACCCAGAGAGGGACCCTAAGAGAGAGAGAGACCCCATAGAGAGAGATCCTGGTCAAATGTTCAGTTCTTTCTGTGTTTTTCAACCAAACTTGAAGCTGCAACTGTGAACTGTCTCTTTAAAGTGTAACTGTGAACTGTCTCTTTACGGGTGAACTGTCTCTTTATGGGTGAACCGTCTCTTTACGGGTGAACTGTCTCTTTATGGGTGAACCGTCTCTTTAAGAGTGAACCGTCTCTTTAAGAGTGAACTGTCCCTTTAAGGGTGCTCCGTGAACGTTTCTCCTGGAATATGAATATTAATTATGTTGCGTAAATATAATTTGAGCCTTTGAAGTGACACTGAAGTCTCGGAGTGAACGCTGTTTTTATTTCATCCCACGAGTTCAACGTTTACCTTTTTATTTGTTATATTATTTTTCATATTTGTGAAACTTTAGAGCTTTAATCTGTTTCTTCATCACGGTCTCAACAGCTGGATGCAGTTATTGTTCTGTTATTGTAATTCTGTCTTATTACGAAGAGTAAATATTTACTTTCATTAGTTTTGATGGCAGATGTTCTTTAAAGACTACATACATCTTTAAAAGTTTATCACGTTTTCATCTTGTACATCATCAGAATTAAATATTAAATGAACAAACAACTCTTGTTGTTTCTGCTCGTTTCCTTTGCCTGTTTTGTTGTTCCTGCCTGTTGTGTTGTTTCTGCTTGTTGTTTCTGCCTGTTGTCTCATTGTTTCTGCCTGTTGTCTTGTTTCCGCCTGTTGTCTTGTTGTTTCTGCCTGTTCTCTCATATTCAGAGTGCCTCTCGGCCTCAGCGTCTCGTAACAGGAAGTTGAGGTGCAAGTTGCTGACTGGTTCTTCTGGAGAAGTGTGTTAACAGGAAGTGGAGGCGAGCTGGATGAGTTTGTTTTATCTTCACAACGTAACACTGCAGCATTACAACAATAATACTCGATACAGTGTCTCTTATGTTCATATGTTGAAAAAGTCATAATATTAATAAAAACAAGGCATCTGTAATAAAAGAGGATTACAAAGTGACGTATGTAAATAACTTTAAGAATTAGGAAACTAACTAGAGTCCAGACGGGTAACATGAAGTGCTGTTTGTTCTACGTCTGAAGCAGGAAGCAGCTTCGTCTCCGTCAAGGAAAGAAGTTCTTTAAATAACTTCCACGAGTCACACGGGAGACGTGCGCCTCACCGTGTCCCCCCCCCTCCGTGTTCACCCCCCCTTGTGCCCCCCCGTGTGTCCCCCCCCTCCGTGTTCACCCCACCCCCACCCCCAAAGTGAACTCAACCATCTCGTCTTTGATCATTTGTCGTTTGTAATAAAAACCACAAACACTGAAAAATATGAAACCTTCTAATCTTCACCATCGTGTGTGTCCCTCTCTCTCTATGTGTGTGCGTGTCCCTCTCTCTCTATGTGTGTGTGTCCCTCTCTCTCTATGTGTGTGCGTGTCCCTCTGTGTGTGTCCCTCTCTCTCTATGTGTGTGCGTGTCCCTCTGTGTGTGTCCCTCTCTGTGTGTGTGTGTGTGTCCCTCCCCAGAGTCCTCGGTACTTCATGAGTTCATAAAAAGATGAAGGTCACTGCATGACGAGTTCTTCATGTTCGTCTCACACGTCGTCCGCCGGCAGCGGAGGAACGTTGAACCTCGGCCGCGTGAAGAACGCCATCTTCTCCCTGAGACAGGAAGCACACAGTTACTTTCAAAATAAAAGCCCGTCGATGACGAGCAGCTGGAGCACAACAACAACCTTAATGTAGAGAACACAAATAAAACATTCTGTGTGAAGTTATGTTAGTCTAGTCTAGAGGGGTCCGGACCTGAAGGTCTGCACGGGGAGGGGCTCCTTGTGGTTCTGGCCCCTCATCTGCAGGACCTCCTTGGAAGCCTTCCTCAGCCTCCTCTCGGCCGCCTCCTCCTGACGCTGCTCCTGCTCGCTCTGGTTGGCCTGAGGAGACAAAGGAGGTCAGACGGCGCCCTGGTCCTACCTGGTCCCTGGGGGGGTCCTACTGGTCCATGGGGTCCTCACCTGTCTCTGGGCCTCTCTGAGTAGGCAGCGTAGGCGCTCGTCCCTCAGGGCCCAGTGGGGCGGCTCGCCGGCCTCCTGCGGGTCCTCCAGCCTCAGCTTGAGCTCTCTCAGGGCGCCCAGCTCCTCCATCAGCTGCCTCTGGCGGGTCCTGCAGGCCTGGAGGTCCAGCTCCAGGTCCAGAGAAGTCCTAGTGGGCTGCTCAGCTAGAGAGGACCGGAACGACTGCTGAGACACACATACACAGTCAGTACCTGGTTCCTCATGACCTTACAGGTGAAGCTTGAAAATATATATACATATTTATTTTTTATATATAACAAATATATATATATATACACATACACACACATATATACGTGTATAAATATATATATATTAGGGCTGGGCAACGATTAGAAATTGTAATCGCATGATTTCCCTGATTAATCGCATTTGTATACGCAAAATCCAATAATTAATTCAAAAGTAGTGTATAGCGCACTTCTATTTTAAATGTTCTGCCATATGAATGCAAGTGCCATAACATGTGTTGTCCCTGTTAGAGACACCAGAAAACACTTTCAGTGCAGTTTGTCAATTCCTAGAACTTGACACTTATTTTAAATGTTCTGCCATATGAACTAAAGTGCCATAAAATCTGTCAGGACATTGTCAAATGCACTGTTATGCAGAGACACTGTGACAGAGCGCTGGAGACTGAAGCAGGGACATGATCAAAGGCAGTCGTCTCGCAGCAGCGATCATCTCTGGTGCTCTATCTGCTCAGTGTGGTGACTTTATTTGTCACATTCCACTGCTGTGCAACTTCAGTAAAGTGTCCCGCGCACGTTTCAGCATCATGTGTCTCCTCTGTGTTCATCAGTCAGGGCATGTGAATGCAGCGCCCACTTCTCATCAATATAATGCTCAGTAACTCCGAGGTCATTGTGGTCACCGAGTGACATCCAGTAGGGTGACCAGATTTGAGTTTGTGAAAAAGAGGACACTTCGTCTCGGGGGGGGGGCTGAGATTAAACATCTCTCTTGTTCTGCCTGTTTTGTGATATACATGCCTAAAAGGTGCCTAATATTTCTAGACTGAAATAATATTGGCTTTATAATTATTATAACTATGAGGATTTTTTCGTTGCCTATTTAGTGGAGCCCCTCAGGAAGTGGTGCCCTCCGCACAGCGCGTAGTGCGCTATGGGAGCGGCGGCGCTGGTTGTAGTGTATAGCATGCCCCACAAACAACAATGAACTAGTGGAGGCGGCGAGGTGCTCCGTGTTGCCAGGTTGGAGACGGTGAAGTATCGTACCAAAGGCTCAACATGGTTGTATTTGGAGGATAATTATCGTGTATCTGGCAACCCTGAGATCGGTCGACCAATGACTGTTCTCTATACCGTCAGAGCTCACGTAAGAAGGGAGATACCATTTCCAAAACTTGTAAGGGGTAAATACAAGTTTATGAAAACCCAGAGAAACGCAAAATCCCGACGTTTTTGGAATCCCTGCCGGACGCATGTTGTAGGTCTCAGAAGCAGGACGTGTCCGGGGAAAGAGGACGTCTGGTCCCCCGATGTCCAGTCGTCCCCATGAGAGCAGCAGCACGTTGTGAAGCTGTCGCTTTGCAGTCCTCTCCTTTCATCCAGCTCGTGTATTCTCCGTGTGACGTGTGTCTTGAGTCTCATACCTGCCGTCATTTGTTGAGATTCTCCATGTTTGTTAAACCGAGAATGACTTTCTTTTCCGGCTCCGCAGCAATCAGAAGCAGACTTTTACAAAATAAAAGCCTGTGAGCAACACACTTTTACAATAATAAAATAAATAATAAAACCTGCGTTAAAGCGCGATAAAATAATTGTCGGCGTTAATTAATTGATGCGTTAACGCAAGATTAACGCTTTAACGTGCCCAGCCCTAATATATATATATAAAAAATACATATATTATATTTATTTTATTTATATATATAATCCATATACTATATTTATTTTATGTATATATAAATACACACAAACGTATAAATATATAAATATAATATATACACACGTATAACATATATATATTAATATATTTATATATCCTCCTCCTCCTCACCTGCTTATATCTCAGCGTTCGTCTCTCCAACGTGTTCCTGACAAAAGGAGATTTCTTCGGGAGCGTCGAGCTGTCGCTGTCACTGCGATACAACTGAGACCAGAGGTGTTGATGTAGAGCCGGAACAACAACAACAACAACAACAACAACACTCACCCTGCAGACGTACTGGCTCCGGGCTCCGGGCGAGAAGGTCTGCGAGCGCACGATGGTGCTGCCGCGCATGAAGGGTGAGGCGTGGCCCCAGCGGCCCCCCCCCCTCTCTTTGGGCCGGGCCAGTGGCGCCGGCTCGGGGAACGGGCCCTCCGTCATGGTGGCCTTCTCCACCTGCGTAGACCGCCTCTTAGAGGAAATTCCTCCGGACCCCCCGGACCCCTGAGCCTCAGGACCGGCACACGTTACCTTCACCGCAGACGGCCGGCCGCCCGGGGCCTCGCAGCGCCCCCCGGTGGTGGCCACGCCCTCCGAGAACGCCGCCGCGCCGCAGCCGCTGTCCACCGACGCCGCCTGCTGACCCCTGAGGAGCGAAGAGACGCGTCAACGACGTTTTACTCCAACGGTCAAAGGTCAACGAGCGGGAAGGAGCGGTTCACCTGTCGGACGCCGACTCCTCCTCCTCCTTCTTCTGAAGCTCCGCCTCCTGCTCCTCCAGGTGGGTGCAGGTGGAGCGGGACAGCAGACCGTCCTGTGTGACAGAGGAGCGGCTCACATTCCTGACTCCTGATCGACAGCTCAGTGACTTCATACCACCGCAGGAGGAGGAGCTTCATCACGCACGTGTGTGTGTGTGTGAGTGTGTGTACTTGGTTCCCATGAGAAAGAACACACATATGTTGGCTTCGAGCCAACATATACACACACATATATATAACAATATAAATATATATATACACACACATATATATATATCTACACATATATATAATATATACACACGCATATATATATATATATAATATATATACACACACAAACACATATATATAACAATATATGTGTATATATAATATATATATATATATATTGTTATATACACATATATATATATCACAATATATATAAATACACACACACACACCGTGTTTCGGGCCCTGGTCTCGGTGCTCTTCTGATCCAGTCTGGGGGTCTCCGGGGTCCCGCTGGGCGTGTGCACCCTCAGCCAATGGTAGGCCATCTCCGTGGTCCCCTCACACTCAGCCAGGCCCACGCGGGCCTCGCCCTACACACACACACACACACACCTGTTAGGACCACCAACAAGGCTGCAGACTCCCCCCCCCCCCGTTAGGACCACCAACAAGCAGCGCCCGTGGTCCTCTTAGCCGGGGCGACCCACCAGCACTTCCTCCTGGGGGTCCAGGGGTCCCGGCGAGCAGACGGACAGCTGCAGGGCGCAGGCCGCCAGGTTGCCCCCGGCGACGGGGATGCGGAAGCCCTCGTTGAAGCTCATCTGGGCCTGAGGCTCCAGCGCCGTGCAGCAGTAGAAGGCACAGGGCCGGGCCGAGTCCAGAGGGACCAGGTGCACCTTTACGTACCTGTGGGGGCGGAGTCACGATTCTTTATCACATGTAACACGTGTTTCTCTACAGGGTTACACTCTGAGTTCCTCTGTGTGATTGCCCCCTGGTGGCGAGGACGGTAATGCAACTTTTGATCTGGCTGCTCACCCATTGGTCCAGGTATCTCGTGCTAAGCTAAACTTCAGAGATGAAGGTACTCACACTTTACAGCCGTCTCTCACCGTAGACCGGTTCAAGTTCTTGAGCTGCAGCAGGTGCAGCCGGAGGGACTGAGACCCGGACTCCCACCTGCAGGGTCAGGGTGTAGAGTTAGAGCCCCGAGGGGAACCAAGAGGACTAGTCCACTCAGGGTGTAGAGTTAGAGCCCCATGGGGAACCAAGAGGACTAGTCCACTCAGGGTGTAGAGTTAGAGCCCCGAGGGGAACCAAGAGGACTAGTCCACTCAGGGTGTAGAGTTAGAGCCCCGAGGGGAACCAAGAGGACTAGTCCACTCAAGGTGTAGAGTTAGAGCCCCGAGGGGAACCAAGAGGACTAGTCCACTCAGGGTGTAGAGTTAGAGCCCCATGGGGAACCAAGAGGACTAGTCCACTCATGGTGTAGTTAGAGCCCCATGGGGAACCAAGAGGACAAGTCCACTCAGGGTGTAGAGTTAGAGCCCCATGGGGAACCAAGAGGACTAGTCCACTCAGGGTGTAGAGTTAGAGCCCCATGGGGAACCAAGAGGACTAGTCCACTCAGGGTGTAGAGTTAGAGCCCCATGGGGAACCAAGAGGACTAGTCCACTCAGGGTGTAGAGTTAGAGCCCGAGGGAACCAAGAGGACTAGTCCACTCAGGGTGTAGAGTTAGAGCCCCATGGGGAACCAAGAGGACTAGTCCACTCAGGGTGTAGAGTTAGAGCCCCATGGGGAACCAAGAGGACTAGTCCACTCAGGGTGTAGAGTTAGAGCCCCATGGGGAACCAAGAGGACTAGTCCACTCAGGGTGTAGAGTTAGAGCCCCATGGGGAACCAAGAGGACTAGTCCACTCAGGGTGTAGAGTTAGAGTCCCATGGGGAACCAAGAGGACTAGTCCACTCAGGGTGTAGAGTTAGAGCCCCATGAGGAACCAAGAGGACTAGTCCACTCAGGGTGTAGAAGTTAGAGCCCGAGGGGAACCAAGAGGACTAGTCCACTCAGGGTGTAGAGTTAGAGCCCCATGGGGAACCAAGAGGACTAGTCCACTCAGGGTGTAGAGTTAGAGCCCCAGGGGAACCAAGAGGACTAGTCCACTCAGGGTGTAGAGTTAGAGCCCAGGGAACCAAGAGGACTAGTCCACTCAGGGTGTAGAGTTAGAGCCCAGGGGAACCAAGAGGACTAGTCCACTCAGGGTGTAGAGTTAGAGCCCCATGGGAACCAAGAGGACTAGTCCACTCAGGGTGTAGAGTTAGAGCCCATGGGGAACCAAGAGGACTAGTCCACTCAGGGTGTAGAGTTAGAGCCCCATGGGGAACCAAGAGGACTAGTCCACTCAGGGTGTAGAGTTAGAGCCCCATGGGGAACCAAGAGGACTAGTCCACTCAGGGTGTAGAGTTAGAGCCCCATGGGGAACCAAGAGGACTAGTCCACTCAGGGTGTAGAGTTAGAGCCCATGGGAACCAAGAGGACTAGTCCACTCAGTGTGTAGAGTTAGAGCCCCGATGGGAACCAAGAGGACTAGTCCACTCAGGGTGTAGAGTTAGAGCCCCATGGGGAACCAAGAGGACTAGTCCACTCAGGGTGTAGAGTTAGAGCCCCATGGGGAACCAAGAGGACTAGTCCACTCAGGGTGTAGAGTTAGAGCCCCATGGGGAACCAAGAGGACTAGTCCACTCAGGGTGTAGAGTTAGAGCCCCATGGGGAACCAAGAGGACTAGTCCACTCAGGGTGTAGAGTTAGAGCCCCGAGGGGAACCAAGAGGACTAGTCCACTCAGGGTGTAGAGTTAGAGCCCCGAGGGGAACCAAGAGGACTAGTCCACTCAGGGTGTAGAGTTAGAGCCCCAGGGGAACCAAGAGGACTAGTCCACTCAGGGTGTAGAGTTAGAGCCCCATGGGGAACCAAGAGGACTAGTCCACTCAGGGTGTAGAGTTAGAGCCCCATGGGGAACCAAGAGGACTAGTCCACTCAGGGTGTAGAGTTAGAGCCCGAGGGGAACCAAGAGGACTAGTCCACTCAGGGTGTAGAGTTAGAGTCCCATGGGGAACCAAGAGGACTAGTCCACTCAGGGTGTAGAGTTAGAGCCCCATGGGGAACCAAGAGGACTAGTCCACTCAGGGTGTAGAGTTAGAGCCCCATGGGGAACCAAGAGGACTAGTCCACTCAGGGTGTAGAGTTAGAGCCCCATGGGGAACCAAGAGGACTAGTCCACTCAGGGTGTAGAGTTAGAGCCCATGGGGAACCAAGAGGACTAGTCCACTCAGGGTGTAGAGTTAGAGCCCATGGGGAACCAAGAGGACTAGTCCACTCAGGGTGTAGAGTTAGAGCCCATGGGGAACCAAGAGGACTAGTCCACTCAGGGTGTAGAGTTAGAGCCCCATGGGGAACCAAGAGGACTAGTCCACTCAGGGTGTAGAGTTAGAGCCCAGGGGAACCAAGAGGACTAGTCCACTCAGGGTGTAGAGTTAGAGTCCCGAGGGGAACCAAGAGGACTAGTCCACTCAGGGTGTAGAGTTAGAGCCCCATGGGGAACCAAGAGGACTAGTCCACTCAGGGTGTAGAGTTAGAGCCCCATGGGGAACCAAGAGGACTAGTCCACTCAGGGTGTAGAGTTAGAGCCCAGGGGAACCAAGAGGACTAGTCCACTCAGGGTGTAGAGTTAGAGCCCCATGGGGAACCAAGAGGACTAGTCCACTCAGGGTGTAGAGTTAGAGCCCCATGGGGAACCAAGAGGACTAGTCCACTCAGGGTGTAGAGTTAGAGCCCCATGGGGAACCAAGAGGACTAGTCCACTCAGGGTGTAGAGTTAGAGCCCCATGGGGAACCAAGAGGACTAGTCCACTCAGGGTGTAGAGTTAGAGCCGAGGGGAACCAAGAGGACTAGTCCACTCAGGGTGTAGAGTTAGAGCCCCATGGGGAACCAAGAGGACTAGTCCACTCAGGGTGTAGAGTTAGAGCCCGAGGGGAACCAAGAGGACTAGTCCACTCAGGGTGTAGAGTTAGAGCCCCATGGGGAACCAAGAGGACTAGTCCACTCAGGGTGTAGAGTTAGAGCCCCATGGGGAACCAAGAGGACTAGTCCACTCAGGGTGTAGAGTTAGAGCCCCATGGGGAACCAAGAGGACTAGTCCACTCAGGGTGTAGAGTTAGAGCCCCGAGGGGAACCAAGAGGACTAGTCCACTCAGGGTGTAGAGTTAGAGCCCCATGGGGAACCAAGAGGACTAGTCCACTCAGGGTGTAGAGTTAGAGCCCCGAGGGGAACCAAGAGGACTAGTCCACTCAGGGTGTAGAGTTAGAGCCCCATGGGGAACCAAGAGGACTAGTCCACTCAGGGTGTAGAGTTAGAGCCCCATGGGGAACCAAGAGGACTAGTCCACTCAGGGTGTAGAGTTAGAGCCCCATGGGGAACCAAGAGGACTAGTCCACTCAGGGTGTAGAGTTAGAGGCCCATGGGGAACCAAGAGGACTAGTCCACTCAGGGTGTAGAGTTAGAGCCCCATGGGGAACCAAGAGGACTAGTCCACTCAGGGTGTAGAGTTAGAGCCCCATGGGGAACCAAGAGGACTAGTCCACTCAGGGTGTAGAGTTAGAGCCCGAGGGGAACCAAGAGGACTAGTCCACTCAGGGTGTAGAGTTAGAGCCCCGAGGGGAACCAAGAGGACTAGTCCACTCAGGGTGTAGAGTTAGAGCCCCATGGGGAACCAAGAGGACTAGTCCACTCAGGGTGTAGAGTTAGAGCCCCATGGGGAACCAAGAGGACTAGTCCACTCAGGGTGTAGAGTTAGAGCCCGAGGGGAACCAAGAGGACTAGTCCACTCAGGGTGTAGAGTTAGAGCCCCAGGGGAACCAAGAGGACTAGTCCACTCAGGGTGTAGAGTTAGAGCCCCGAGGGGAACCAAGAGGACTAGTCCACTCAGGGTGTAGAGTTAGAGCCCCGAGGGGAACCAAGAGGACTAGTCCACTCAGGGTGTAGAGTTAGAGCCCCATGGGGAACCAAGAGGACTAGTCCACTCAGGGTGTAGAGTTAGAGCCCCGAGGGGAACCAAGAGGACTAGTCCACTCAGGGTGTAGAGTTAGAGCCCTGAAGGGAACCAAGAGGACTAGTCCACTCAGGGTGTAGAGTTAGAGCCCTGAAGGGAACCAAGAGGACTAGTCCACTCAGGGTGTAGAGTTAGAGCCCCATGGGGAACCAAGAGGACTAGTCCACTCAGGGTGTAGAGTTAGAGCCCCATGGGGAACCAAGAGGACTAGTCCACTCAGGGTGTAGAGTTAGAGCCCTGAGGGGAACCAAGAGGACTAGTCCACTCAGGGTGTAGAGTTAGAGCCCTGAGGGGAACCAAGAGGACTAGTCCACTCAGGGTGTAGAGTTAGAGCCCTGAGGGAACCAAGAGGACTAGTCCACTCAGGGTGTAGAGTTAGAGCCCTGAGGGGAACCAAGAGGACTAGTCCACTCAGGGTGTAGAGTTAGAGCCCCATGGGGAACCAAGAGGACTAGTCCACTCAGGGTGTAGAGTTAGAGCCCCATGGGGAACCAAGAGGACTAGTCCACTCAGGGTGTAGAGTTAGAGCCCCATGGGGAACCAAGAGGACTAGTCCACTCAGGGTGTAGAGTTAGAGCCCCGAGGGGAACCAAGAGGACTAGTCCACTCAGGGTGTAGAGTTAGAGCCCAGGGGAACCAAGAGGACTAGTCCACTCAGGGTGTAGAGTTAGAGCCCCATGGGGAACCAAGAGGACTAGTCCACTCAGGGTGTAGAGTTAGAGCCCCGAGGGGAACCAAGAGGACTAGTCCACTCAGGGTGTAGAGTTAGAGCCCCATGGGGAACCAAGAGGACTAATCCACTCAGGGTGTAGAGTTAGAGCCCCATGGGGAACCAAGAGGACTAGTCTACTCAGGGTGTAGAGTTAGAGCCCCATGGGGAACCAAGAGGACTCGGAGACTCCACTCACAGCAGACCCAGCTGGATCTGGGGGGGTTCGCTCACAGAGCTGCTCAGGTCCTTCATGTACAGCATCTCATCCGACTCCTCGGCCCTGTGGGGGGGGGGGGGGGGCAGCGTTAGATCCTCAGACGCCATTAAACTTGTTACTTTGCTGTTATTTATATGTGTAAATGTTTATTATGATGCCACATTTTATTTACAGAACCTCAGAGTCTTTTATTCATTGTGTGTTTCTTTGGGATATTTTAATTTCAAATATTTCTATTAATAGTTTTTTTGCATGTCAATAAACTTCTTTCACACTTCCTGTTCCTACTTTTCACAATAAAATCCCACAACGTATAACGTTGGCAGGAGTTTAATTTAAAGGACTTTAATCTAACAAGTTTATATAAAAGGAAATATATATTGTCCAGCATCATTACTCAACCTGACAGTTTTGTATTTTAACTATATTGTTATATATTATATTTGTATGCGTGTAGAATTATTCATGTAAATGTGATATTTCTCCCTGTAACTTCTCTAAATCACGTCAGAGTATTCTGGGTGTTGCAGGTTTGCTCCTCGGCCACTAGGGGGCGGAGTCGCTCCAACGAGCTGCTTGTTTATGTCCCACCTTCTGCCCCAGGCCTCGAACACACCGCTGTCTGTGGCCAGAGCGTCCTCGGACACGCCGGTGGAGACTCTCCGGGCCCGCCGGCCGCTCCTGTTGGCGCTGTTCCCCCTCAGGGTGACTCCTAAGGGAGGGAGGGGGTCAGTCACATGGTCACATGGTCACATGGTCACCCTCTCCGTCACTCGCCTGTGGGGGTGAAGGCTCCCGGGGTCACCGCGGCGGCGTCTCTGTGGCCCTTGTTGTCCGGCGGGTGGGCGGAGCCTCCCGGGTCGGGCGGCGCCCGCAGCCCCTCCAGCAGGCCGCGGCCCGCCTGCTCCATGTACTCCTCCGTCATCTGCGTGAGGGGGCAGTCCGGCGGCAGGTAGGGCGCGGCGTCCATGGGCGAGCCGGGCGGCGACAGGGAGGACAGCGAGGAGCGCGAGGACAGCGAGGCCAGCGAGCGCGGGGCGTCGTGGCAACGCTTGCTCCTGCCCGGCGGCTCGGCGCCGGAGGCGGAGCCGTCCGGCTGCGGCAGGCAGCGCAGGTGAGGGTCCGGCGGCTCGCCGGCGCCGTCCAGACGCTCGTACTGAGGGACGCCGTAGATGTCGCTGAAGCTGACGGAGCTCAGGGAGCCGCGGCTCGACGCCAACGAGCCACGACTCGACGCCAGGGAGCCACGACTGCTGCTGGACGACACCGTCAGGGAGCTGGCCGACAGGCTGGAGGAGGAGGGGAGGAGGGGGGAGGAGGGGGGAGGAGGAAGATGAGGAGGGGAGGAAGAGGAGGAGGGGGAGGAAGATGAGGAGGGGAGGAAGAGGAGGAGGGGGAGGAAGATGAGGGGGGAAGAGGAGGATGAGGGGGGGGAGGAAGAGGAGGAGGGGGGGATGGGAGGAGGGGGGGGGAGGAAGAGGTTTACATTTATTTTCAACTTCAGTCCCAAAAGTCATTCTAACGCTCAGTTCTCATTTTCACTGAGCAGAGCCTGAACGCATCATCATGAGATCAGAGACAAGAGGAACATGGTGACGTTCTCCTGGAGGAGAACATGGTGACGTTCTCCAGGAGGAGAACCTGTGGTCCAGACCTCTTGAGCTGCGAGTGGAGGTAGGTGGTGATGCGCGTGGCCTCCTCCAGCTGCCTCAGCAGAGCGTTCCTCTTCTCCTGCTGCAGGATCCTGGAGGAGGAGGAGGAGCAGGAAGTCACCATCACCGTGTTGTAACATCTAAATGATAAACATGAAGGCAACACGCTGCTGACCTCTGATTGGCTCCCTGGCTCTGGGAGCTGTGGGCCCGCTGCACCTCCTCCTCCAGCCGGCGGCGCTCCTCCTCCAGCTGCAGCAGGTTCTCCTCAGAGTGCTGCTGCCGGCTGACCAGCACCAGCTCCTGCAGCAGCGCCTCCTTCTCACGCAGCAGCTGCAGGAAGTCCCGGTCCCGGTCGGCCTCGGCCCGACCCGACCAGCTCTCGCTGTCCAGCTGGGCCAGCTGGTGCTGGGTGCTCTGCACCCTGGGGGGGGGGGGGCAGGGGGTGAGGAACCCTTCACACAGGGGGGGGGCATGGTGTGTGTGTGAGTGTATGTATATGTTTGTATGTGTGTGCGTGTGTATGTGTGTGTGTTAATGTGTGTATATGTGTGTATGTGTTTATGTGTGTAAGTGTGTGTTTGTATGTGCGTGTGTATGTTTATGTGTGTATATGTGTGTGCGTGTGTGTGTGTATGTTTATGTGTGTATATGTGTGTGTGTATATGTGTGTGTGTTTCTATGTGCGTGTATGTTTATGTGTTTCTATGTGTGTGTGTGTTTATGTGTGTAAGTGTGTGTTTGTATGTGTATGTGTGTATGTTTATGTGTGTGCGTGTGTATGTGTGTGTGTTTATGTGTGTATATGTGTGTATGCGTATATGTGTGTATGGGTAAGTGTGTGTGTTTATGTGTGTATACGTATGTATGCGTGTGTGTGTAAGTGTGTGTATGTGTGTGTGTTTATGTGTGTATACATGTGTATGCGTGTGTGTGTATATGTGTGTGTGTGTGTATCTCTGGCTGCACACAAAGGCAGCACACAGTCAGCAGCAGCGCGGCGAGGGAAGAATGTGACCACCCAGCTCATTCCTCTGGCCGCCGCCGCCCGGCGAGCAGCCGCCATGACACACACACACACACGCACACGCACACGCACACGCACACGCACACGCACTTCCTCTTGGCCTCCTCGTACTGCCAGTGGACTTTGACTTTGTCCACCAGGTGAGACGACCCCTGTGGAGAGAGAGGAGCTCTTTGAGTTCTACGTCATGTGGTCAACAGCAGAGCAGCCGATTGGTCCGTTCGTCCTCATGACGTCGTATCCCCTCACCTCATTGGCTGCTTGAGTAACACTTTAAATAAATAACTTAAGAGGTGAACATGAAGCACCAAAGTATTTAGAACGGGCTGAACGGACTCTGTTCACATCTTATACAAAGAGCTCGACCTCCTCCTCCTCCTCGTCCTCCTCCTCCTCCTCCTCCTCCTCCTCCTACCTCCCCCATGATGTCGGTCTGACTGCCCGTGTCACAGTACTGCAGCAGGGTACACGGGTCCTCGCCGGGCGCCACCTCGCCGCTCTGGAAGTTCACGGTGATCTTGGCGAGGCTCTGAGGAGGAGGAGGAGAAGGAGAAGAGATTATTAAGAAATGGGATTCTGTATAAAATAAAAGCATTTAAATATTCAGACTGTTGAATGTTCCTTTAAGTGTGCAGAACTGATACAATGTTTCACATCTGATGATCCTCACTCGATACTTTGTTGCTGCTCCTCTGTGATGTGTCTGCTCCTCCTCACCTGGATGAGGTCCTGCCTCTACTCCTCTATGAGGTCATGTGACTCCTCCTCACCTGGATGAGGTCCTGCCTCTGCTCCTCTATGATGTCATGTGACTCCTCCTCACCTGGATGAGGTCCTGCCTCTGCTCCTCTATGAGGTCATGTGACTCCTCCTCACCTGGATGAGGTCCTGCCTCTGCTCCTCTATGATGTCATGTGACTCCTCCTCACCTGGATGAGGTCCTGCCTCTGCTCCTCTATGAGGTCATGTGACTCCTCCTCACCTGGATGAGGTCCTGCCTCTGCTCCTCTATGATGTCATGTGACTCCTCCTCACCTGGATGAGGTCCTGCCTCTGCTCCTCTATGATGTCATGTGACTCCTCCTCACCTGGATGAGGTCCTGCCTCTGCTCCTCTATGAGGTCATGTGACTCCTCCTCACCTGGATGAGGTCCTGCCTCTGCTCCTCTATGATGTCATGTCTCTGCGCCTCCTCACCTGGATGAGGTCCTGCCTCTCCTTCTCTCCGGCGCTGATGTTCTTCTTGATGCTGCGCAGCTCGCTGAAGATGGCCTGAGCCTCGTCCAGCTTGTAGTTGGTCTGACTGCTCGACATCTTCCTGTCGATCCTGAGAGAGAGAGAGAGAGAGAGAGGAGAGAGAGAGACAGAGACAGAGACAGAGAGAGAGAGAGAGAGAGAGAGAGAGAGAGAGAGAGAGAGAGAGAGAGACAGGAGAGAGAGGAGAGAGAGACCACTTGAAGCACACACCCAAACACTTCACATTATTTGTTGTCTTTCTGTCGTGTTGATTGTTGTTTGTTTGTCATGTCCAAATGTTGCACCTTCCACCAAAAAAAATTCCTCGTTTGTTTGTGAAAACATTCCTGGCAATAAAACTGTTTCTGATTCTGATTCTGAGATAAGAGAGGAGAGAGAGACAGAGAGAGGAGAGACAGAGAGAGGAGAGAGAGAGACAGAGAAGAGAGAAGAGAGGAGAGCGAGACAGAGAGTTAGTTGGCTCCGCCCCCTCAGACGCAGCCAATAGAACGTCTCGTTAGATTCTAATAAAACATCTTATTAATGTAAATTAAAACTCATAAACTTCTCCTCACATTCATGTGACTCTGAGGCTGTAAAGATTTAATGAGACTGAGTCCATGGATTATTATTGAGAATCTAAATAAATAATAATAAAATTCAATAAATACTTTTAATTAATTTAATTCTTACAAATAAAAAAAGGTAGATGAAAGAATATTTAAAAAAATAAACAGAATAAAGCCACTATACGTCATTAAAAGAGTAATAATACAATTTTATTTATATTGAACGGTGAAATTAGTTTTTATGAATATTAGTGAAAACAATCATGTGATGATGGCCTTATTGTTGATGACTTCAAGCGCTGCGTTCACTGTCTCGCTGGGAGCAGGGGAAATCTCAGCCACGAGGCTCGAGACCCCTGGAGTTAAAACAATGGAGCGCTTTGATTTAAAGGGCCAGTACACGTGAGCA